>NW_028280759.1:712500-827500 GCF_059751285.1 Brachycentrus maculatus | reverse complement strand
ATTTCACTTAACAATTTTTTTCTTAAAATGCCGATTTCGTTTTGATAAATAAGTTTTTCTTAGAAATAATCATATGGTTTTGAAAAGAAAAGAGTTATTGCAAGGTAAGGAGTTTAAAAAATATAAATACAAAATATTTTTCTAAATATATCCTAAAAAACAAAAACAAAATATCCAATATACATTCTTAAAAAAATTCGGGCGTGAAAAGACATGTTACCTATTCGGCGGTTGATCGGCGAATTAATTCTGTCTTTTTTAATATCCCCTTAACAATTATTTCTACAAGAAAACCATCATGCGACTTGATTTTCATTTTTTCGTTGAATATTTGTTAATTTTTACATTCTTTTAATGCCGGTCTCAAAATCATTTTGATACCATCTTTACGGTATTAAAAGAATTTTGTTTAAAAATGCCTACACCCTATTTCGTCTTGTTTTATAACGACATAAATATTTTACAGAACGTTCTCTATAACGTCATGAACAAATGAACGGTCTTAAAAATTAAGGAATTTCTCAATCTTATGCATCTAGATGGCATTATAGTCCTCGTCCAAAACACCCTTCTAAAATAATATATCTCTGCTTAACATTTATCAGAGTTTAACATTAGGTGGCATTATAAATGTGGTCCAAATCACCCTCCTAATAGTAATTTAGACTCGACATCAATAGTAATATCAAGATCAGGTCCGCGCCGCTGTGCCAAAAACAAACTCGTTTTACTATCAGTCAATCGGTGTGGCCATATGTACTCAAAACCGTGTTATAATGTTATGTCATTACGGATTAAGTACCTATTCACACGGTGATCATGATTTTTCCTGTTAATTAAATGCTTTAAAACAGAGTTATGTGCCTAATATTATTGAGACGAATACAGACGAATATTTATTGATAATTTTCAAACTATCAGTGAAGTTGGGCAGACACTCGACTGCGAAACTGGCGTCACGGGATCGATTTCCAACAATTGAATATGAGAAATATTTATATTCAATTAGTTGAAGTATTTGTAATATATTTTTCTATCAGTCTTCCCCATCATTACTATCCTACCTGCAGATGAGCCTCTAAAATAGTTGCTTTTCGGATTTTTTTTTAAATCACACACAAAATGATGGGATTTATAAATCTCATTTTTGACATATCAACAACGATAAAGAACAATATGGAAGTCTGGGTATTTACGGGGCTTGTGACATATCAAAGGCTGGTTAAGTGATCACTTTACACACGGGCATCATTCACCAATCTACTCATGATTGACAACCACTCCGAGTCAATTTTTGTAACTCCTACATTAATCATTGATCACATGACACTGTACATGAGTTCACTGAAACCATGTATGGTTGAATTAAGAAAACTTTTATTCGGCAGAAGCATTTTTATTTATATGCAGCTTAAAGCAGCATTCGGGGTATTTTTCCGCCTCCGTAGTGTAATGGTCAGCACGCTCGGCTACCGTACTGGAGATCCCGGGTTTGGTTCCCAGGGGGGGGTCAAATAAATACATGTGATTTTTTCACTCTTATATTTATTCAATATTACCTTGGACTGGTACCTAAAGCGGAGGGCTGATCACCTTTACTTCATGTGTTAACGATCAAGATAACACTGCGTTTATATGACCCCTTTTGTTTTTAGTGCATTGGGGTGCGGATAAGGGTTTGAATGAATGAAATGAAATTTGGACACATTCAAAATGCAATGAAAAAAAATCTCGTAAAAATCTAGATTTCTGACCACTTTGATAAATACAATAGGTACCTCATCTTTTTCAGAGATGGAGGAATACTCAAGAAAGAAAATTACACCTGGGTAAGTGGAATTTAAATTGACATTTCGTTGGCAGTTTGTGACCACCGTATGAAGACCCACTAATAAAATGCCGCCCGCAGTTTTCAGCGTGGAAAAAGGCATTTAAGAAATGATAAACGACGCTGGAGCCTTTGACATTTCGTAATTTTAGAGATTTATCGAAGTTTGGCAACACAATTAGCCATTTCGAATGAATTTAATTAACATTGTTATTGTATTTGTAAATATCATTCTGTACTGACCTTCGTAACTATACTTTCCGGCTTAATATCCTGGCTTATATGTTTTATTTGGTAATTCACACACATTACGTGTGCTTTTTTTGATCTCTAAAAGACGTGAAGTTGTAATTACTGTTCACTTATATACTATTTACTGTATAGGTTATCCAGATATCTTCTAAAACAGTGGTCCCCAACCTTTTTGTTGCTGCGGACCGGTCAACGTTTGATAATTTCCGCGGCCTACTGGAGAGGAACGAGGGACACATAAAATGAAGGTTTTTACAATAAAATATTTGTACAATACATAATACTAAAAATAACAATTGTGGTACACAAGTTATAGTGACAAATGAGTAGTCCACTTGCAAACCATGTTACGTTAAAAACTAAGTTTTTGAGAAAATGGCTCCAATCAGTAGAAAATTAAAAAATATTAACGTCCATATTTAACATAATTTGCCAAAACTCGTTAAGTTAGTAAAAAAATGGAATAGAAAAATCAATACTCTTGCAAAACTCGCTATGCCGATTGACAGTTTACTTTCTAAAATCTCTCGAAAAATCTCAAATTGGTAGAAGATTTAATATTCTACCGACTACCGCAATTGGCCAAAAAAACTTATTTTTTTAACATAACGTGGTTTATAAGTAGACTACTCAAATAACAGTAGAAAAAACACAAAGTTTGTGTGGAAAATTACGAAAAAATACATAATATCAATTATTCCGGAGGTTTAAGATAATTTTTAAATTTTCTTTTGGATTCATTAACTTGGTTCAACGAAAGGTTAAATTTTTTTTTTCCAAGATAGATAAAATAATTTTGAGAATGCTTAAGGTTTAATATCGGATCAGTTTTATTGGGTATATTCGAAGTAATTTTGATTTTTAAGCATGCCCTTACGCGACCCGGGGGTTGGGGACCACTGTGTAGAATACCCATACATCTTTATTAATAGCTTACATCAATCTCTAAATAAACCATTTGTAAACTACCGGATTTATCTTATGCCTTAATGCCACATATCAGCAGAAACCTGTACTTAGACATCAAAAAAAACTTTTATACTACCTCTAGATTTAATTTAAAAAGTAAAATTAATTATCATTATCAACATTTTGATCAACGTTGCCAATGCCAATATTCAGAATTCCCCAAAATAAAAATTCCCTTAAATTGGGGAAAAACAAAGTCTCGATTCCTCACAAATTCCCCGTATAATTATCCCATGGAAAAAAAAAATAGTAGTTTTCATAAAAAACTACTATTTTTTTAATATTAACGCCCTAATTGGGCTTTTACATAAAATACAAAGTAATTAAAAATACATTTGACACGTTTTAAAATATATAAGAAAGTACAGCCAAAAAAATAGCTAATATATAGGTATACATATTATGTCCACCTCCGTAGTGTAATGTTTAGCACGCTCGGCTACCGTTCTGGGGGTCCCGGGTTCGATTCCCTAGGGGGGTAAAAATAAATATAAGTGATTTTTTCACTGTAATATTTATTCAATATTACCATGGACTGGTACCTGAAGCGGAGGGACCTTTTTTTCACGTGTAAAACGATCATGATAACACTGCGTTTATAAGACAGTGCCCTATACACCATTGGGGTGCGGATAAGGGTTTTATTATTATTATTATTATAAATATTAAGTAACATAGTATACAAAAATAATAATTGACACACTTTACTAATTATTTTGTAGCATTAACAATTATAAAGAACACAACAAAATACTAAAAGGAGAGTACACAAAAATATACTTTCCAAACATTATTATATTTATAAATGGTAAAATGTTAAAATCACTGCATTTTCCCCACATAGTGCTAATCCCCACAAATTCCCCAATCGAGTTGAATTGAGTTGAGATTCCCCGCAGTTTGGGGAATTACCCACAGATTGGCAGCCCTGATTTTGATAATACGAAGAGAATCTTGATGAATATGGGAATTAAAATTCTTTGCCAAGTCTAAGACGGGTTTTCCTTGAAGAAAGTTGAAAACGTTTCAAGTTCTTGATATCTTACATGAGAGTGGGCATATTACGGAAACGTAATTGGAGATGTATTTTATAAGGTGGGCGTTCAATAACTTCTCTGTTGATGATCTCTGTTATTTTATTCTTATTTTTTTACTAACATCTCAAACTCATCCGTCAAAATATGCGCTTGGTTCTTGAAGTGTTAAAGAATGAAAACTAATTGAGCTAACATTTTTTTAAATAAATAAACAAGGTCTTGTTTTGTTTTGTCAAATTAACATGGTGATGAGATAATTAGAGTACAGATGTCGAAGAGTTTTTTAAAAGTTTATTTACAAAGATTTTAGTGTTATCGCGTTGAGTTACAGCAATTTCTAAAAATGGTAATTTGGTACCCCTATTTTCTCCGACTAAACTTTTAAGTTATGTATATATGTATGTATGTATCATTAAATATAAAAGTTAAGCGCGCAGAACCGTTCACGTGATATAAGTAAAACTTATTAAATAATCATAAAACATATGATAAACATTACTTACATAATGCGTTATACCTCAACTGTTCATATATAGCGTATTAATGTACATCTAAAAGACACACATGCGTGACAATAATGGCTTTGTATCGTTATGTATACGTCGCTCTCTTTTGCTTCATTCCTGAGGCGTCGAAATGTGTAACTCTCATTCTCCTTCTTTCCACGTTATTTATATCTTTCTTCTCTCTCATGTAACGAAATTTGACTAAAAAACGTAATGCATTCTTAAAATTTCAATTTTTGATAACAAATTTCCGGCTAAGATTTTTAACTTCGAAAATAATGAAATGGATATCATTTAAAATAATTTTGTAAAAAATATCCATGAATCAAACTATTTGAAAACAGTGGATCGGGTAACTTAGAAAATGATTAAAATAAAATTAACCGTTTTATATTTTTTTAAATATGTTTCCGGTTGTATCGCTCAACATAAAAGATAACTATTTACTAATACTCGTAACTTACTGAGAAATAGTTCCGGTACTTACCTATTGATAGATTTATAAATAGCATAAAGTGAAAAGTAATTTCAAATTTCATAATAAATTAAATCATATTACTGTAGGTCGCTTTTACGACTTCCTCTAACCTAACCTATCATCATTTCGAGAAACTCATATATTATTTACACGCAGATACTAGTTTATGTTATATATTTTGTTATAAGCTTTTAACCATAAAATTACTCTAATATAATCGAATATCCTAATAAAACGTACGATTGATGATATTTTATCACTCAATTTGTTTCAATTTTATGGTAACAGTCTTATTCACAGATCGGTTGTGTAAAGGTAAACGGGTATATCTGTCTCAGGCCAAATTTTACAGGAGAGCAAAAACAAACTTGTGAAATTAAATAACTCATTTGTTTTACGTATTTTTATATGTACATATATCAATAAAACATATAAATAAGTATTGCAACTAAAGCTATACCCTTTTGCCAGATAATGGAATACACTATTTTAGACATTTTGTGGAACAAACTTAAAAATGAAAAATTTTACAGATATACTCCTTTGCCATTACACTACCGAGGTATATAGTGGTATTCAGTGATCCTCTTGAAAAATCCATAGAAAAAAATATTTTCAGTGGGTTCACAATAAGGGATGTGACTATTAGATAATTGACACTTTTTAGGTTACCCTTAAGTTAAGGAAGTGTTGGTTACTTTTTTTCGGTTTTTGTTAATTTCCAGCTTAATTTTTCAATGTCAAATAATCAAATATAGGAGCTAGAAAAACGCAAAACCCTAACCTAACTTACCTAACCCAACCAAATTTGTGCAAATCGAGTAACGACTTTTAGAGTAGTCGTTACTCAATCCGGTTTTTTAATTCGCTTGCCCATGTCTAGTTCACACAGCTGAATCGTTTACAACAGGACTTTCACAGTCACGGCAAGTAACGTAAAGAAATCGATCACTACATAATATCAATTATCAGTGATGCTTTTGATACTGTTAATGCACTTTTATGTAATGAATATATAATCCAGTTGTAAAATAATTCCTCTACTTTTCACCAGTAACCATAGGACTTTTTTCATAATAAATATTTGTATTTTGTATATGAAAAGCATTGATAACTTTGTGGTAAGGTAATAAAACGTCGTGTAAACGAATGAGTGGGGAAAAAACGGTAAAAAGTGAGGCGAATGTAATTGAAAATAGGAACATAGGAAGAAAAATATGTCAAATACTTGAAACCGGTCAGGTCAGAAGTCGAAATAATCGGCATAATATGAGCTGACGCATGAATGTGAAAGAGGCGAAGATTGTTTGCAAGGACAGAGTGGTATAGTGTTCCTTATTCTCTGTGCCTACCCCTAAGCAGAAGTTAGTTGGTTAATAGCGACGATTGAATAACATTCTAAATTGATTGCCTTTTTGTGTAGTTTAAGTACAACGCCATGAGGCTTCAGACTGTTATTTTTCGTAAAAACCATTGCAAACGTGAACTAGTTTAGGAGCCAAAGAATCAGTTGCAAATCGGATGCAAAAAATATTGCGAATTTGATGCAACAGCCATAAAAGAGATTTTTCCCATCTCCGCCAATACCTCTTGTTTCACGGAATATTACTTCCATAATAAGAAATTGCAGCGGCAAATTGCGGACACTATCGAAATCTTCAATATTCGACGGTTGATTATCAAAACGTATCTAAATTGATAAACATCTCTTTACAAAAAAATCTGCTTAAATACAATAATGTATTTATAACATTTTGAGTGTGTCCAAATACTTGTTCACAAAATCTGGATTATCTCCAATTACAGGAGTTGTTTTTTACAATATTTTTATATTTTCATCTCACCAATAGATGTCTCTAGTGAAGTTCTAGTGATTCAAGAACAATGTTTCAAAATTGGTTCATATATATAGAGCTTCCAAAAATTTGAGTAATATGGTTGTCAATAATGGGTAGAATTGGTGAATGTTACACGTGTGTAAAGTGATCACTTAAACCATCCTATGACGGTCGTCAGCCCCGTAAATGCCCAGACTTCCATAATCTTCTTCATCTTTGATGAGATGTCAAAAAATAATAAATAATGTATTATATATTAATAAAAAAAAATAAAAAAAATATTTATCGATTGCTTGGAAATTTTGACACACATTGCATTCGAATACAGGCGTTTTATATTTTATATCATATTTACCACATATGATATAAAATATAAAACGCAGGTATATTTGAAATAGATATATATATTTTCTAAAGATTTTCTCACCGAAATGGCAGCGCCATCTGTACAACGCACCTCATGCAATCTCAAATATTGCTCAGGGGGATAGCTGGATTTTCGACGAATGCTGTCACTTACGATTTCAATGTTTTAGATTGAGGTTGAGATTAGATTTTGTTCCATATACATATTTTTAATATCATCATTATTTATTTTTTAATCCGCAAAGCCCATATTTTAGAATTTTGTCTGCGGGTAGGACAGTAAGAATAGGGAAGCTGAATGCAAAAAATAAATCGACAACACCCAGACGAATTAAAAATATTTCTTCTTGAATTTCTTTGCAATCGGCGGGAATCGAACCCGCAACGCCAGTTTAGCAGTCGAGCATCTACCCAACTACGCCACAGCGCCTGTCACCTTAAATGAGCAAGCAAGCATTTTGAAATTAAACATATTGGAAATGTGTGTATTGTATTTTATATCTTTTAATTTAACCACATTGAGTAATAGCAACACTTGGCCGGGTACAGCTTGTTAATATTTTTCCATGTATAAAAATGTAAAAACGGTGATTGGATACATTTTGATACTCAAGTGCCGATTTTAAAGTGAACGCCTTTTATTAGTAATTCAATTAATATTCGCTTCTTACGTGGCGGCATTATCTGACGTTTTGGCTCCACTGTGGCCAATTCCTAATAGGAGCATTTGTCACATGAACCGGAATATTAGCCACTATTTACTTTATTTATTAACTCAAATTGGGAAAGTGTACTAAATAGCTAAACCCCCATTCGCACGGTGGATAAGTTTCACGCGATACCGTGTAAAAAAAGCATACCTTCTGAAATAATAATTATTACTATGGTGGATAAGTATATAGTGTGTCCCTGTATGAAAATCAATTAAAATATCAAATTATACAATTCATTATTGCTTATTTTATAAGATTAAAGTTTTATACCGACATTTCTTGGTGGAACTGCATTTTATAGAATAAAATAACAACTATGTAATTTTTTCCACATCAATTTTATTTGAGCAGCAACCGGATGTCGGCTGACCAGATCTGAAAAATGTAATGTAATGGAATTTTCTACAACGAGTTTTTATTAAATTTTGCTGCTTTAGTGGTGCGATGACATTGAAAATGCTAGAAAAGTGTTTCGGCAACGATATTCCTATTCGGTCGACTCAAGAAACCGCTCCCGGAACGCGTTACAGCATCCGAGATGTGGTCATGGAAAAATCGAAGATGGCTCTGATGGCCATAACCAAAAAAATATTATAAAAATTGTTTCGAGGATTGATAAAGCGCTGGCATTGGTGCGTTGAAGTCAATGGGGAGTACTTTGAAGGGGACAATATCTTTTTTTGATGAATAATCTTGTATTTTTAATTTTCTGAACACATCCGGGAACTTTTTGATCACGGTAGTATATCTCACATAAGGAGCATAAAGTGTTAAAATCACGTTAAAATTGAAGAACTCGTTGTATTCTACGTTGTACGAACATGTCAGAGATGTAGAAAATTTCTAAATTACTATTATAATACATTGTTGAATGAATAATATTCTTTTTTTCTCTTTTTTGCATCGTGTTATTTCAAAATCGTATACAATGAGAGTAGGTTTAGCATATAGCAATTATCGGCTGAAAATTCCGGTCAATTTAGCTTAAAATTAGGCGTTGCTAATAAAATAGTTGCATAATAATTATTTACTCGTGACAAGAAAATTTCGGTTATCCGCGATCTTTTATGATATGCATAAAATTTGGATGATTTATCAACTTGAATTACACATTCAATATGAAATTATGCAGTTTAATATTCCGCTTATATATTTTAAAGACGATAACCACTTTACCACGGAGGCGAACAAAAGCACGTTTGCGTACTGGATTCGGTTTGGATATTTTTATTTATATGTTAAGTTAACATTTATTGAATTTACATTTTATGCATAAAGGGAAAAGGTCTTTGCCAAAAATTATTCATCAACCATTCAAGAGCTCAAAGCCTGATAGCCCTAATATCGAATAATAAATAGTATTGGAAAATTTTGTAATACTTAGCATATACACTTAAGCTTGTAACAAAAAAACACTTTAATATTTATTATATCTACAACATTGTAGACGAACGGCAAAAATCAATTCGTCACGTACTGTGAACAATAATGAAAATATAAAATGCGTAATCTTTTTACTGCGAAATAATCATAATGTTGTGAAAGAATCAGTTTCAGTTCTTTGATTTCAGACGACAAATCTATGGGAGAGCCGTTGTGGGCCTATTCACGAGAATATCATCACTCCAATTGTGACGAATGCTCAGTTATTAAAGAACCTATTGTTTACCATTTTATAAGCGTTCTTTATACTGACGTAACAAATATATTTCGCAACAAATTTATATTTTCTTATCGATTTCTTACTTCTTATTCTTCTTCTTCGTTTGGTCCCTATCAACTTCAATGTGGGGCATGTATTAATAATTCACATGTAAATAAATTTTACATCATGAAACATAATGGTTGAGATGGTTTGGACATGTAGAACGAATGAGTGAGGAAAGAACGGTAAAACAAATTTGTGAGGCGAATGTTAGCGGGAAAAGAAGCAGAGGAAGACCGAGAAAAACATGGCACGATCAGGTATGCCAAATACTTGAAAGTGGTCAGGTTAGGAGTCGTAACAATCGGCGGGTATGTATGAGGAGATGCATGAACGTGGAAGAGGCGAAGAATGTTTGCAAGGACAGAGTGGTGTGGAGCTCTATTCTCTCTGCCTACCCCTGCGGGGAACCGGCGTGATGGTTAGTTAGTTAGTTAACATAATATGGTAATTATGTCAAATATTTTAAAGCAGTCGTACAGAAATCGGAACGATTGGCGGGTATGTATAAGGAGATGCATGAATGTGGAAGAGGCGAAACTTGTTCTTAAAGATAGATGGGGTGGTGTTCTATCCTCTCTGCCTACTCCTGCGGGGAAGCGGTTTGATGGTTATTTAGTTAATTAGTTAGTTTAAAATATGGTTTGGTGTAGAGACATGCAAAATTTAATTTTCTTTATATATTAATATTAACTTTTTTTGTTTAAAAAGATAAATATTTGCGTTTTTATTTTTAGAAATAAGTATCAAATTGCGGTAGAGTGGATTCGAACCGAGGATTTCTGACTCAAGAGTACGCGACACTAATCACGGGACCACAACCCGACACAATACACCCGATTTAAGAAATAACTATATTTGAATTATAATTTGAAACGAGATATAGAGGTATGACATTATATGGGGAGTGTTTGAAACGGTTTTATAATTGTGCAATTAGAATCTGGGTGTACATACAAAAATGTTACAGAATGGCATATTATGTGCGGAAGTAGCCATATACACAATTTTAACTTTTGTTTTCTTGAATACAAATTTTATTAAGGTTATCAAGTTTGCGCTATTAATAGCTAATAATTCTGCTAGTGGTTAGGTACAAGTTATTATTCCATGTAGATCACGCCTTGATTCTGAGAACTCACTGCGCCTACGGATTTTATCTAAATACTTGCAAACTCGTATTGTTGGCGTGTTTGTTTTACTTATTACGACTATAATACAAGGATTGATAATGATAATAATTATTATGTCCTTAGTGAGCATTTCATCATAATAACTTATCCATAGGATAATATTGTACATTAGTAATAAACCCGACAATATTCTAGTTGATTACCATAAAAATAGTGAATGACATTGGACATAAACAAAGCTAGGACACAAAATGATGAGGATTCCTCCTAACAATGAGCTAATGCGGAGAAGTTTCTGATTGGCCAACACTAGAATATCCCTCCTGTTCCCAACACAGAGTAATATAAATCTTTTTTTTTTAGTTTGAAGAAACAAAAATTTACTTATCTATAAACTTTGTATAAAATAAGCAAGGTAAATAATGATTAAAGAAAACACTTCGTTTTTTACCACTTGAGTTTTATTATAGACTACATGTTTCAGAAGTTAAACTTCCATCATTCAGGTTTGTATAATAACTAAAATATAAAATATAAAATTCTTCTATAAATAAGGATAGGGGAAAGTAAGGGGAAGGGGTTAGTTAAGGAACGGAGTTTGAAAACTTCTGAAACATGTAGTCTATAATAAAACTCAAGTGGTAAAAAACTAAGTGTTTTCTTTAATCTTTGTAACATGTGAAGTGTTTTCATTGTAACGAAGTGTTTTCTTTAATCATTACCACAAAGTTAATGCCGAAACAATAAATAAAAAAAGGTAAATAATAAATGTAAGTCCCATCTAAAAAATTGTTGATCACCATATATTGTATACAAAACATAAGTAAATTTATTACGAGTGATATACTTCTTAGCACACTCATTTCATTTAATATATCGCAAACAATCACGAGATGCTGACAAAATATAAATTTTTGAAATGCTTTAACCATATTAAAAATATGAAACAATATGAAATTCATTTTTGTAGTCACTGTTCTCTTTGTGTATAACATTCAGGCGCGGGTCATGTTTATAAATTGTGTGGTATAAATTAAGTCCCTCGTAAAATGTAACCAAAATATTTAAAAAAAGGGTTTCTTTTTCTTAACGATGAATATATTTTTTTTTAAATAATACCTTTACATTTAAATATGATTTCACGTAATTCATGAGTAAAAATTCTATTTTATTTATTGTTTCGGTATTAACTTTGTGGTAAGACATGTTACAATGATTAAAGAAAACACTTGTTTTTTACCACTTGAGTTTTATTATAGACTACATGTTTCAGAAGTTAAACTTCCATCATTCAGGTCTGTATAATAACTATGTATGTTATTATACAGACCTGAATGATGAAAGTTTAACTTCTGAAACATGTAGTCTATAATAAAACTCAAGTGGTAAAAAACAAGTGTTTTCTTTAATCATAGTAAAAATTCTAGGCAAAATTACTCGCTTTGTTGCAAAAACTGTTGCCACTTGACGATTTTATTAGAATTTATTGGAAATTCATTGATACAAGCTTACGTTATTTTACATTTTTTATTGCTACTGTTTTTTTTTTGAACAGTACAGTTTTTAAATTATGTAAAGAGTTTTAAATAAAATAATCTGATATTTTTTATTCCGTTTTTGTGAAAACACTTGAGCAAAAGTGGTTAAAGCGTGGTTTTACCAATACAATGCAATGGCAATACTCGCGAAAACCTGACGAGAATTACTTATGTACATACATAAATACTAAGTGCAACATTAGAAGGTTTCGCTATCGAGTCGCGTGGGGGTTCGCCTCACAATACATTCAGTGATCTTGTTTCTTAATAGTTACGATCGGATTATGCAACAAATTATTAACAATTACCCATTTATTTATTCTCATTCATTCTCTTAGCGGATTTACTACAAAGATTTGTCCATAATCTAAACGTATCGGATACCAGAACTGAGATTCCATGCAAAATTCAACGATTTAACTATGTATGAAGTGTACTCCGAGATATACGAGATTGGATGGGGATCAGGACCACCGAGACCCTGTTTAGAGTTGCCTAAGACAAGGACAATTACTCTCAGTCGACGTCAGGGGGGCCTGACATGATACAAGAAGGAGAATACAGGTGTAGATAACTTTAACTTTAAATTCATATTTATTATAATGGCTTGGGCATTTTTAAACCAATTCTTCTTCTTTACCCCATTTACGTTTCTGCGTACTGCTAGTACCTTAACGTTAACTTTCGTATGGAATCCCAGTCCAGACATATTTTTTGGATTGGTAAAATCCCTTTGAGATGTTTCGGTTTTCGGATTAAATGAGAAAATTGATTATGTATCATTGAATTTAAATATATTACAATACCTACATTTACATATTGCTCATTCCTTTCCACAACGTCAAATATCAAAAAACTTGATTTTTCAGGAGATCGTTTTTAAAGTTTAAAAATATAATACAATGTATTAGAAATAAATATCAAGTCACTAATTGAACTTTTTACTGTGAAACAGATCTTTTTTTGGTAAAACCTGAATGTTTTTTCTCCATTTGAAAAATATTTAGTACCTATATTTAAAAAAATAATTAAACAATATCTTTTCTTCAAAATGCAAAAACAACACTTTCTGCCCTGTAGCGGGTAAATATTATGTTTAAAATATGCCGCTTTTGCTGGAATACACTACATTTTTTAGGCATTCCGAAAACATGCACAACTTAAAATTGACAATTTTTTATATTATACGACGTTGTTGAAAGGAGTGAGCGATATATGTACAATATATTTTTTATGAAATAACGCATTTTGGACATCTGCATAATGACCATCGCTGACATCAATGACAAATGGAAAATAACACACGTTTTACTACATTAACAAGTGCTTTTTTTCATATTATATTTATGTATTTATTACATTTGTCGTAATATTATGTAAACAATAATTAAAGTGGTCAAATTAACGCACTGATTTCAGTATGTTTAGCTCTACAAAAATAAGCGTTGAAGTAATATATAATATAATTCAACAATTTGGTACTTAACTTTTTGCATAATATACGAACATAGAATATCTATAGGTGTACATAAAGATTTATTTTTAATCGACTTAAAAGATCAAGATTAGAATAACATAAGGTTTTTTAGGCGTATATTTTTCTTGTCCTACAAAAAACCTGCGAACGAATTTGCCCATACTTTTTATACTTGCTTCGTGCTTTGTTAAAAAATACTAGTAAAATATATGTAGCTAAGAATCCACTTCAGTCATTTTAGAATATTAAATCATTTAAACGTACTCATATATGTATTAAAACATATATAAATATTATTGTTTTATAAAATAAAATTAAAACTTTATTTTTAACAACTCGTACTTTTATTTTTGATACTTTTTCCAACCGGTTTCGACAAGCACCTAGTAATCATGAATAAAAACTTGGTTATGTTCCAGTAAAACATAAACAGGTTTTTTTTAAACTAAAATATTAGATATTGTAGAAATTAATGATGAATTTTTAAGTAACAAAATAAATTTTATTAGTGTCTCACTAAAGTTCACATAAAAGATAATTGACAATGTCACAAACGTCGACATAAAAAAAGTTTGTTGGAATATCCATCCCTAAAGATGACAAGGTGTTTGTCGATCTTCCTCTCCTAACCCTCATTCACACCCAATTGGGCATAGGGCACTGCATCGTTTTGACGCATGGTTATCTTGATCGTTACTTACATTAAGGAAAGGTGATCAGCCCTATGCTTCAGGTACCAGTCCAGGGTAATATAGAATAAATATTATAGTGAAAAATCACTTACATTTATTTGACCTCCCCCTGGGAATCGAACCCGGGACGTCCAGAACGGTAGCCGATCTGACCATTACACTACGGAGGCAGTTTGTCGATACCGGTTGAAAAAAGTACAAAAAAGAAGTATGCTGTCCGCCATGTGTGATCTCTATTTACTTTATTTTCCGTTTAACAGACTAAGCTACAGGAACACGTAGCCGGGTACAGCAAGTATAATATAAAAGTAAGTAAATAAATTTAAAATTGTAAAAATAAAAAGTAAATAAACATCTTTTAAATTATAAAAACAAAAAGTAAATATATATATAAAATTGAAATGGAACTAATTTCCGATCAAATAACCAAATCTTAAAAATATTTTTTTATTGTTTTTATACAAGGCAAAATATTGTCGTTAAACCAAGTGATCGACTCTGACAGCGAGACGATTTTTTATCTTCAGGTTTCCCGGAGCGATCGCTTGCTTTAAGAACGGCTTTGGATGTTTGACTCTTAATAGCAAATTAGAGACGGAAGAATAATGTGTCTCTATAGAGAATCACTTCCTGCTCGGCATCCGATCAATTGTGCAACAAATTTCACACTTAATTCTGTTTTATTTTCCGACACTAACATTGTCTCCGATGCAAGCTCGAAAACTTTTGTTGTTAAAAAACTATTCATGTTATATTTTTCTTTGACATCTCATCAAAGATGAAGAAGAATATGGAAGTGTGGGTATTTACGGGGCTGACGACCGTCATAGGCTGGTTTGAGTGATTACTTTACACAC
Organism: Brachycentrus maculatus; assembly: GCF_059751285.1. NCBI lineage: Eukaryota > Metazoa > Arthropoda > Insecta > Trichoptera > Brachycentridae > Brachycentrus > Brachycentrus maculatus. The sequence goes on along the minus strand of NW_028280759.1, from coordinate 812,111 downwards.
GTGTAACATTCACAAATTCTACCCATTATTGACAACCACACTACTCAAATTCTTGGAAGTTCTATATATATGAACCAATTTTGGAACTTTGTTCTTGAATCACTAGAACTTCACTAGAGACATCTATTGGTGATATGAAAAGAAGCTTTTTATTGAACAGCATTTTTATTCATATGAAATTACTCCTGTAATTGGAGATAATCCAGATTTTGTGAACAAGTATTTGGACACACTCAAAATGTTGTCGAGAACTTTTGTTGTTAGAAAACTATTAACAGTTTATCCTGAAGTTCGAAAAATAGAAATGTACCTATGTTAAAATACAAAATCTCCTGAAGTTAATCATTGCTTCCCTAAAAATTTTGACATACTGTGGCATTCGAACACGCACGTGTTTTTATGAAATCGTGTTTTCAAAAACATGTGTCAAAAACAAGTTGTCGGGTTGTGGTCCCGCGGTTAGTGTCGCGGACTCTTAAGTCAGAGTTTCTCAGTTCGAACCCACTCTACCTTAATTTTATACCTATTTCTAATAATGAGCCGTTTAGACTCACAGAAATAGTATTTAATTGAAATATTTGTGTAAATAATAAAAACAAAATATTTCTCTTTTTAAAAAAAAGTTTTTATTACAAACAGTTTTTTTACCTCAATGGCAGCTCCATCTGTTGAACGTAACAGCAACACGCGTAATTCTAAATATTGATCATGCCAGAGAGCGTGCAACTTGTGAGCTATTGTCATTTACCATTTTCAATGTGATTTATTACATTGATAATTCATAGACTTTTGATAATTTTTATTATTTATAAGAATTGTGAAATTAATCATATTACATTAGAAATGTGTGTTTTATTTACGTTATTTTCCGTTTAACCAAGCTAAGCCACAACAATACTTATCTGGGTACAGCTAGTAAAAAAATAATAAAAGGTGATTACTACGCTAAGGGCCAAGGTAACAAAAGAGGAACTGGGCAGGTCATGTGGCAGGTTTGTGAGGATAGATGGACGAAAAAAGTGCTCGACTGGAGGCCTAGAACAGGACGCAAAAGCGTGGGTAGGCCCCGGACAAGATGGTCCGATGACTTTAAAAAAGTGACGGGCCTGCACGGCTGTCCAAACTCAAAACACAGTAAGGAACATTTTTTTGCACCTTTTTTGCATTTTTGTACTTGTAGATTCTACTTAGTCAAAATATGCAAAAAAAAACGTACTACAAAAAATGTCCAAAAAATTTTTTTTGTATTTTTTTTTGCATTTTTGTACTTAGTAGATTCTACTTAGTTAGTAGAAAAAGCGTACTACAAAAATGTCCCTTACTGTGTTTTAAGTTTGGACAGCCGTGCACTGGAAGAGAGTCGCGTCCAACAAATAATTGTGAGGGAGGCGTTTGTTTAATACTGGACACAAGAAGAAGGCTGAAGTAATACTCTATTTCGAAAATTGATAAATCTTTCAGACTGGACGTTAGGTAAGCGCGACGTGTAACATGATTGTTACTTCTAGAATCCATTTCTTGGCAACTTGTCCAGCAGACAACTGTGGAAGTCCAAGAGGGAGGCCTTTATTCAATACTGGACACAAGAAGAAGGCTGAAGTAATAATCTATTTCGAAATTAACGGATAAATCTTTCATACTGAACGTTAGGTGAGCGCGACATGTAACACGATTGTTACTTCTGGGATACATTTCTTGGCACTAGGATTAACAGCCTGGCGAGTAGCTCCTAAATCAGATCAGATATGTATATGGCCGATCCGATCCATTAATTCCTTCGGCGCTATAAAATGTGCTGGCTTTGCCTTTCTCCGAGCATGACCGCTGCAAGATGGTCGACATAAATTAGCGCTTATGTAGAACAACAGCGGCGCGGTTGAGCCGTATCACGTGACATTACGTAACACGTCACGTGGCCCCCTCCCTTGCTGGGTGCCTTCACCCCCCACCCCGTAATAATATGCAGGTATTGCGCTCCAGATTTGCGCAAGCGTTCGCGCGGTGTCAGACATTCCGAGGCTTATCCGATTTTGCAGACATCGCACAGGGTGTACCAGTCGATTATATGTATTATCTCTTTTTTTCCAGGTTTTTACTGATGATCAATTGAACACCGTGTAGATCTGATGCGGTGCCCTTTGCACCATCTGGGTACGGATAATAAGGAAAAATATTAATAATCTTCAATACGTAAAAATTACTGAATCAACAACTTTTACTCGAAGTGGATGTGAATCAAGTTTATTTGACTCACAAATAAATATGTTCAATATGAAATCATGAAAAAATGACAAAAAATACCTTAAAAATGGGTTATTTTTCCGTTAACTAGGCATAAAACGTTTTTCCATACATTTTTTAAGAATTATATGCGAGGACAAAAGGATATAACTGTGTTAAATTATCAATATTTTAAATTATTGTTTATAAATTCTGGGTTGTAGTACCCCACTTAGAGTTTTTTTTTCACCAAGGATTCTTTGATATCTCAACATAGCTGTAGAAGTTTACTGAGGTGGAAATGAGAATGTCTGGGTATTAGCAGGACTTTCGACCTGCTATAGCCGTTTAGAACAACAACCTGTAGAACGACTAGTTGTCCTGGGCAGACCAAATAACGTTTTAAACTAGACCTGAACGATTTAATCAAATAACGATTTTAAAATAAAACTCTTTACATGATTAGGTTTTAAGATTCGATTACTTAAATTCAATCACAAATTTGGTGGCGCATTTCTAGCTACTAATATATTTAACAATTTGGCATCAAAAATATAAGCTGGAAAGGAATATAAACCAGGAAAAGGTAACGAGTATTATCCCAGTTGGCCAACTGAAAAAATAACGATTACTCACATCATTAGTTTATGGTGAATACGACCACTTTAGCGAGAATGATTTATCGAGAAGATATCACTTAAACCAGCCTATGACGGTCGTCAGCCCCGTAAATGCCCAGACTTCCATATCCTTCTTCATCTTTGATGAGATGTCAAAAAATAATATGAAAGTATCTCCTGTAATTGGAGATAATCCAGATTTGGACACACTCAAAATGTTGTATCGAGAAGATGTTCACTCGTTCATCAAAAATGAATATCCTTGACGGTAATTTCTCTCTGAATTTTACTTTCTTATTTGTCATTTTAGTTATAAATGTAACCGGGCTTTAATTACAAGTCTTATCGTCCTTTGATGAAAGTTTGGCATGGCCGTACATGTACGGCCATACTTCCATGGCCGTACATGTACGGCCATACTTCCATACATGTACGGCCATACTCCAGACTTCATAATCCACTAGAATCAAACCTGGAGCTCGGCTGTCCAAACTCAAAACACAGTAAGGGACATTTTTTTGGTGGTACGTTTTTTTTTGTTGCATTTTTGGACTAAGTAGATTCTACTTAGTCCAAAATGCAAAAAAACGTACTACAAAAAAATGTCCCTTACTGTGTTTTAAGTTTGGACAGCCGAGCTGCATGAACGGTATTCAAACGTGCTAACTGGTATACTATGGAAGTGACAAAAATTATTGAAATATTTATTGTTTTAAGGTTAGAATTATATATTAGTTTGTGAATAAATAATCTTTTTTTCTAGTTTTCACCCTGTAAGTAAGTTGACCACTCAGTACGTAGAGTAAAATAGGTGAATGTAGGAAACGTTTTGCACTGCGCACTGGCGATTGCGCACCCAAAGGTCACTTTTCACAAATCCCACATAACGGACTGTGGCGCCCAAACCAAATAGCAGGGAAAACATTGTGTTTGCACGATTTTGATTGCAAATGGCGTCAATTGACATGCAGTTTTACGTAATGGATATTTTAACATGCTTTTCTATCTAACAATATAGTATACATTACATTAGTTTCTTCGAGCGACAATAATCGTCAATAATTTAATAAAACGCGGCTGTCAAGTTGCCGTATTAGTTAAACTGTTAAAATATGTAAAGAAAAAAACCTGTTTATTATAGTAATCACCTCAGTGGTGTAATGGATTAGCTACCGTGCTGAAGGTCCCGGGTTGGATTCCCAGGGGGAAGGTGAAATTAAAATATTTGTGGTTTTTCACTTTAATATTGCCCTGGAGTGGAGTGGAGCGTATGAGTAATCACCTTGCCTTCAAGTAAGTAGCGATCAAGACAACACCGCATCAATACTATGCAGTATCCAATGCACCATTGATTGCGGATAAGGGTTAGAAGATATATGCAATACTACATATTATAGACTCTAGGTATAATTGAGGCACATACAGTGAAACCTCGGGTTACGAACAAACATCCGGACGAACACAAATTTAAATAAAATATATCTTTCAATAAAATTACAGGCTACAGTCACCTACGTCGTGAACTGAGATGAATATCGGAGTGAAAGAACTGGAACAGTTTCATAAGAAGCAACAAATGAGAAAATAAACAATTCAGCAACAAATGAACGAAAAGATGATGTATCTAGTTCCCTAATCAACCAAATATATGCAGGATAGACTTGGGGCGTGCCTTCCATATGGGTAGAAAAGCAGTGCCTACCTGCACTTACATGAGTGACATATAAAAACGCAATCAGTACCTACCCTAATTTACTAAGTAGTACCAGCTTACCTTACTTCCTACCTCTAACTGCCTACCCTAATTAATTATCTGTGCTCGCCACTGGCGATAGAGGGAGGTGGAAAGTTTAGTGGAAAAACATTAGTTTGAAAAACTTAAATTATAAAAATTATGAATTCCAGGAATAAAACATATTTGTGCCTTATTGGTCAGGGTTTTTAGCAAGTCGGATATGCCTGTAAAATAAAGTTGAAGCATTTGATATTTTCACGGAAGAGGAATCACCTTACAAAAAAACTCTTCCCATGTTACAAAGGTTGATATATACTCGTATAACTTATATTATTCTTTTGTTTTGTTACATAAAACTATTTATTTTAAGTAATTTTCTGCTGTTTCGTAATGGGTTAATCCATTTTGCATTGTTTCTTATGGGAAAATTTTCTTACAATTACGAACGATTTCACGGAACGAATTAAGTTCGTAACCCGAGGTTCCACTGTATTTATTTTGTATTTAATAGATAGAAATATGTTGCTCTTTTTGTATTTTATTCGACGAGATTTGAATTTTCTTGAGTTAATTGTTATTATAAAAAATAATAGTATACATGTAAATACGTATTATTAAATAATATTACCTTACTTATAAGCTAGAATTAGCCAACATTTTCTAGCTTAAATGATTCATTTTAGTTGAAAAATTTGTACTCATATTAATTATTTTTTTAAGACTATTTAAAAAGATCGTCTTTAAGGACTAACAATTAACTGATACATCACGCGTACCTAAAAGTTTTTTTTCAACATTAATCTGTTAATTTTTTTACCCCTTTAATAAAACAACAATTATATGTATATATATACATATACATATAGGTATATATATATATATATATATATATATATATATATATATATATATATATATATATATATATATATATATATATATATATATATATATATATATATATATATATATATATATATATATATATATATATATATAAATATATATATATATATATATATATATATATATATATATATATATATATATATATATATATATATATATATATATATATATATATATATATATATATATATATATATATATATATATATATATATATATATATATATATATATATATATATATATATATATATATAAATATATAGGATTATATAGGATATAATAGGATTAACAATTAACTGATACATCACGCAAACCTAAAAGTTTTTTTCCAACATTAATCTGTTAATTTTTTTACCCCTTTAATAAAACAACAATTATATGTATATATATATACATATACATATAGGTATATATATATATATATATATATATATATATATATATATATATATATATATATACGTATATACATATATATATGCATATATATATTATATATATATATATATATATATATATATATATATATATATATATATATATATATATATATATATATATATATATATATATTTATATATATATATATATATATATATATATATGTATATATATATATATATATATATATATATATATATATATATATATATATTTATATAAATATATATATATATATATATATATATATATATATATATATATATATATATATATATATATATATATATATATATATATATATATATATATATATATATATATATATATATATATATATATATATATAAATATATATATATATATATATATATATATATATATATATATATATATATATATATATAATATATATATATATATATATATATATATATATATATATATATATATATATATATATATATATATATATATATATATATATTATATATATATATATATATATATATATATATATATATATATATATATATATATATATATATATATATATATATATATATATATATATATATATATATATCGTTACCGACATCATCAGATCAGTCTGATGATGTCGGTAACGACGACACAAGTCACTGGTCAAATAAAATTATAGTGGAAATTTTTTTTATTTGACAGCTGTTTTATTATAATGCAACTCCACCAAGAAATGTCACAACAAAACAGAAATCTAATTTATTTAGTTATTTAAAAATCGTTGAAAGTTATTAACTTAAAAACACTTGGTATTAACGAACCCGATACTTTTATTTGTTCTAATGATGTAATTAATAATGACTTACTGTGGTTGACATTGAGATGTAAACATTTAATTGATCGTGCTTATTTGTGCAACAGCAATACTTATCAATATGCTTTTTGGGCATACGAGTATTCGTGACGAAATAAAGCACAAAAAATATGGTGTATACTCGTATTCAAAGCGCATTTACATATGTACCTGGATAACATAATATTATACTTCAGTCCATATACAAATACATAGTATTATCAATATGTAATACATCGGTGTAATAATATGAAAAAATAATTGCTCCGGCTAAACGTATGTCGATCGATTTTCTCATAACACTTCTTTTGAAATTTCAATGCCACTTTTTTATATAATATTATAAAATTATCCCACGAGTACATGTACACATATTATATTTTATTATATTATACTTACATGTGTAGATAAAAATAAATAAAAAATATCCTCAAATATTTTAATTTGTAAACGAAATATGTTTTCGTGCTCTACAGTGCTATATTATAAATAAAAATTTCATATACAGGGTTATTGGTAACTCGATATATTCCCGGCAGAACGATGTACATAGGGGTACGCAAATGCAAGAAATTTAAGCTATCAATGTATGGCCGAATGTTAATAGTTTTTGAGATATTTGGAATTTAGCGATTTTGTGAAAAATACCCATTTTAAGCGTTAGTGACAGGTTGAAAAAAATAGCGACTTAAATGCCATAAAAATATTTTTTTAATGGCAGGTGACCTAACAAAGCATAATAAGCAATAAATCACCTAAAAACCAGTTATAATTTGATTACAACGACTAATAGTGGTTTTCATTTAAATAATATTTTTTACATTACTTGTCAAAAAATCATACAGTTAAAAAAAACACTACGACATTAAACGTACAAATTACTCAAAAAACATCCTCGTTTCATAAGCTTTCCAAAAAGGTGTAAAAACCTATATTTTTAGTAGAAATTTAAATACTACAAAAATGAGCTTACCATTGGCTACTTCCTACCCTTTCCTCGGATTGTTTTGCTTTTGTTTAGTGACCAATTTGTCATCAATAACACCCATCCATACATTGGCAGAAAATTTGCGTTGGAAAGCAGTTTTAGCGAGTTTTCTGTAGTAGTTAAAAGTAATTTTTAATATGTTTTTCCAACAATAATATAGATTTTTATACCTTTTTGAAGAACACCTTAGAAGTTAAGTGAACATAAATTTTAAGTAAACATAAATGTTACAGATATTATTCTACTTTGTAACATATGTATATAAATATTAGCCTTCATATCCAACTGTATTTTTCTGTGTTTCCAAGACGAGGTATTCATCTAAACCAACTGGAGAAATAATACAAAATAAAAGTAAATAAAAATTGAACGATGAATGATAAGGATAGTGTTGAAAATAAAAGTTGTTCAAAACAAAGTTTGTGTAGTGTTTAATAAAGTCTATTTAAGGGGGCCTTGTATTTGTTTTCTTATGTTCTGTACCGCATTGTCTGTTTACTATTTATATTACAACGACGAATTATAGATTCTAACAACGTGTCCTACTGAGTAACTCGCTCATATCCTGCATCCTGCCCGCGTCCACTGCCTTTCACTGGACTCGCAGTTGGTACATACTTACCTACCATTACCGTAGGTATGTACATAATACCTGTGTACATACATATGTACCTATACCGATACCTCCAATAATAATGTCGTATCTGCAAACAAATCCTGCCTTATTTCTCGTGTTACATTTTTGAGATTTCTGAATTTCAGAATGTTTTTTTTTAATTATTTAATATTATCTGTATAAACTATACTTTTTTTGCTGTTGCGGTGGTCTATTTTTTCCTGTTTTTTTTCTAATATTTTGTTTATTTGTAGTTTTTTATTTATTCTAACAATGTGTATAAATAATAATTAAATTATAAGATATGTATAATATATTAAATGAGCAAAAAGTTAAGACGACAATATTTCGCGAACATGGCCCATTATAAATTAGCCAAATTATTTTTAGCGATAAGGTCAGTGAGACCATTTCCTTTTTTTTCATAATTTATCAAATTGAAGTTTTTTATGTAAATATAAAAAAGACGTTTTTCCAATATTTTGACGAAATGGAATTTGATATTTTTACTCATTTGAAACGTGAAAAACAAGCTTTTTCATTAATTCACTTAAATTTGTTGAAATATTTATTCAGTTTCAATTTAATTATTACTTGGTTAATACCACTACTTCTTTAAATCTATAGTGAGTTCGATGTATTTAATGATAATGATGCTGAATGCATCGAAACAGGTGTCACAATTGATTCGAAGAAATAACAGTAAATTTAATTTAATTTTAAATTGTATTTGCCGAGTAAATTTTAAAATAAAAAAGGCTAACCATGAAATAATAGCTAACAATGATTCATAAAAACCTGCATTACGGGTCTTATTTTGCCAAGAGCCAGTGCCAGAGCCTATGCCAAAATATTAGCAATAAATAAATAAATGTCAACTACATATTTGAATTTTGGCAACTGTAAAATATTTACAACATTTTTAGTGTATCTAAATACTTGTTCACAAAATCTGGATTATCTCCATTACAGGAGTTATTTTCATATTATTTTTCATCTCACCAATAGACGTCTCTAGTGAAGTTCTAGTGATTCAAGAATAATGTTTCAAAATTGGTTCATATATATGTAATAAAATAACTAGGTACCTACCTATACATTTTATTAAGTACTTACAAATAGTACCTACATAAAACAGTTCTACCACCAGATGTCGCATGCGTCGCACAGAATTAAACAAAAGAGATCCGATAGAAAAAATATAATATTATGAACTGTCAGAATCAGATAGATATAAAAAATATTGTAAAGATTAATTAAGAATAAACTTTTTTTGTCGTTTCTTTAATTACAAAGCAACACATTGTTTATTTTATTATTATACACCCACTTTACATATTATTTACACCCAATTTATAAAGAAAAATATTACCACGTTATATATATAGAACTTCCAAGAATTTGAGTAGTGTGGTTGTCAATAATGAGTAGAATTGGTGAATGTTACACGTGTGTAAAGTGATCACTTAAACCAACCTATGACGGTCGTCAGCCCCGTAAATGCCCAGACTTCTATATTCTTCTTCATCTTTGATGAGATGTCAATTTTTTTTAAATAATAATTATAATAATAATAGGTTAGGTTAGGTATTGCGTTTTTCTTGCTCCTAATATATTTGATTATTTGATATTATGTAAAAAAAAAAATTCTTTGCTAAAAGACTACGAAAATCTTCATATGACCTTGTTTGAATTGAAATTTCTTATCGATGAATTGAACTGTTAAATCTTCAGGAATTTTCTTTATTTATAATACTCAATTGTATTACTTGCGTAAGTATAAATTATTAAATTATGTTGATAACAAGTCTTGAAAAGTTCACAATTGTCTATCTGTCTGTTCCACAGACTGGCAGCATTCATTTTGTTTTTGTCCTGTCATGATATTGTTTTTTTAACAATAACAATAATTGTTATAAGAGATAAGCATGTGTTGATTCTATCTAAAATATTTATAGTGCCTTCTAACCTAGATTCATTGTCAAACACAATAACGCATTTCAATAAGACCTTGACTTATTTGATGTTTATTTTTTAAATATTTTAATTCAATGGGATTATTACTATCAGGTTTTTAGAAATGTATTGGCTGTATTTTGTGCATCCCATTTACAATAGCTGTCATAAAAAAATGCAGATATGTTTATATGAGCGTGGTTTTTGAAAATAACAAGTCAAACTTTTTCCTAGGAATGCATCATCGAAATATTTGATCTTCCGACAATGTTTTGCATTCTTTCCCAACAAGATTTCACGGAAAGCTCAATTGAAGCATAAATAACAATATTTTTTATAGTTGCATAAAATGTTGCGCAGCGGAAATGATCCATGCAATTAAATAGAAATCTTCAATGATAATCGAAGGGGCATTTCCTTCATTATGAAAAAATATAGGCAGGTTTAGGTACCTACCTTATTTACAATATAATTTAGTGTAATGCCTACAATTCCAAGCAAGGTTACTCAGATTACAAATAACTTTTCGTCTCGAATTCAACTAATTGAAAAGAATGCAACCATCTGAGGTTAATCCGCGGTATCATGCGATTAATGGAAACCCGGAAATCGTTGCAGAAAACTTCTAATTGAAATTGCTTTTGAACTGCATTTTCATGGAACTAACCCAAGGTAAGCGATCGCATAATGACGACCTCTCTAAATTACATTCGTTATGTGCTGTTTACACAACAATGAACATTCCAACACATGTTCCCCTTTACACTCAAGAATATTCTTCTCTTGTACATTATTCTTGCTTACACATAAATCACTTAATATTGGTGTATTTTTTTATCTCGTTTCGGACTCTACCCCTGTTTTTACTCTCATTTAATACTAGCCTCCCTTGGGGACACTATCACCCCTTTTAAGAATCTAATTTTCCGTTTCGAACTTTGCCCTCTTTTTGAGACTCTGACCTCCGGTTTGAGATTTTGACTTCTCATTTGAGACTCTAACCTCCCATTTGATTATTTGACCTCTCACTTATTGACCTCGCATTTCGGACTAACAATCAAATAACGAAGAAATCGATTATTCGACACCTTTGTATGTGTATTACAAATCTTATGAATACACAAAACGCTTGACAAACTTTACCACTTCACCGATCCATAAATCATTTTTCCTTTTCACCCGATGCGCAATTACGTAACAGATCTTTATGCGTAACTTTACGATCAATTTCCTTTTCTTTTCCAGTCTGATCGTGAAGCCACTGTCTCCAGGGAAGCGGATTAATTGTAATTTACAACCGACGGCGTTCGTAATAAGACAATGCTCGCCTGACCGATCATCTGTGACAAACACAATTCACTTTTACTTGTCTGAGCGAGACTTCGATTTGACTTTATAATGTGTTTTATCCAACACACTTTTGTCACAGAAATTTCCAATAAAGATTAAACCCGGATGAAATAATGACTTCATTGTTGGAATCTTAGACAATGTAAGCTTAGACAACTGAGTTATAAATGGCAGAGTTATTATGAAAAGGCAAAAAAATATTTTTTGAAACTTTTTCTAAAATGTCAATCAATAGAACAAAGTAACAAAAATGATCTGTATGGTCAATAACATTTAGGGAGTGACGAAACTCTACTGGGCGGTACCTATAGCCAACCCATATTACTTGTTAGTCGCAGTATCGACTGATATGGGCACAATGCAGTTTTCAGCGCTAAAATTACGTTAGAAACATACAGGGCCTTTTTTTAACAAAGAAGGTCCCGGAACTCACTTCATATCAAGCTTTTTGCCAAAAAAAAATGTACTCAAATAATATTTAAATATTCATTCCAATGCCATATTTATTTATTTCAGTACTTATTCGTGTACATATTTTAACGTCTTCCACACATACGACATATTTCGTTAATGTTGGTTAATGTCGTCGATACAGTTGCTGAACTAGGTTTATAATAATTCGCAATCTTAAGTAGGGCAACACCGGAAGTAGAAATTTGGCCGGAAACTAATGTCTTGCCTTTTTCCGTTGCAAGGTTGCCATTCGTTTTCTATAATCGAGTAAAGTAGTTGCCGGATGTGTTCATTATTTTTTACGGTAAATTATTTTCTATGTGTCCGACCTACTTTGAGCCAAGATATTGCAACTTCAATTTTCTTAATTTACTAAAAATTAAAAGACAATTTGATGCAAGGTCTTTTCACTATCTACTCGCAGATAGTGAAATAGATAATGAACTGATGCAAAGTAAGTTTTGGTTGACAAAAGTTTAGAAAGTAAAATCCTTCTTCTAAATATTACTTCACGATTTGTTTGTTTGAAAATCAGAAGACAAACATATACGTGTTTTTATTACTTCACATAGCTTTTTTGTACTTAAATGTACAAACAAAAAAGAAACTAATAATTTCGTTTATAATAAACATTGTAGACTATTTTTAAGATTTAAATAAATTCAGCATTGATCAGAGCCTTAAAAAAAACTCTGCAAGAGGTTGACAGACCGAAGAAAATTGCTAGAATATCCCTCACTGGGAAAAATGCAAATACAATACATGGGAGACTTTCGCGAAAATCAGTTAAAAAAAAAAAAAATTACTCAAACACCTCGTCGAAAAAACGACATCTATGTAACGCCTGCAGAAGGTTATTTTCGTGGTGAGTTTCTGTGCTGTGTTGCAAGTCCTTAGAATTATGCTTCAATAAATTTGTGAAGAATCTCATGAAGTAATTAGGAGCTCGCATAAAATAGGTGACGAAACCATTAAATACATGAAAGGAATATGATAAACGGCACCTGTTGAGCTCTAGTAGTATAGGTACAAATTGGTTGCTCAGTTTCGTGAACAGGATGGAGAGAAAGAATGTGAAAGAAATGTGCTAGAAAGAGACCCTTGCACATTCGTCATCAACATATACTTTTGTATTCTTGAATTAGTTTTTGCAGGGTTTATAACAACAACAAACATTTATTCACATTTTTATTTATTTAGATGATTTTTATTCTATAAGGTGGTATGGACATGTGGAGCGAATGAATAACGAGAGAATGACTATGAAAGTATATGTGGCAAATGTGAGCGGGAGAACGAAACGAAGATGGCCAAAAAAGACTTGGCAAGATAAGATCAATCAGAACCTCAAATCTGGTGGTGTCAAAAGTGTGCATAATCGGAGGGTACGTATGACTAGATGTTTGGATGTGTGGGAAGCGAGGAGTGTATGTCTGAACAGAAGAGTGTTGCGTTCTATCCTCTCTGCATGCCCCTCCGGAGAAACAGCGTGATGGTAATAGTAGCTGTAGTAGTAGATGATTATTATATTCCAAAAAAGTTACAATGCTTGGTTTAATCTCCGTTTATTCAGTAAAAAATATTTAATAATAGAATACATTTATAAAAATAGCACCACAAATGTATAAAAATAATACTGAAATAACAACATTAAAATTTAATATTTTTAGAATACAAAGCAAAAAAATATAACATAGCATTTTATACATCTTAAAGAAAACGTGAAATGATTTTGTGACAAAATAAATAAAATTTACCAAAAGGCACACATAGATATGTACACATATCTGCCCCCACGGAATAAATAAAAACAGTGTTATAAAGTATTCATATTTAAGGTTAATGTTTGCCTTCACTAATATGGCAGTAGTAAGGAATCTCATTTTTTTATAAATTAATTATCTTGATCAGGGCTTTTTTTTTAAACAAAAAGGGTCCCGGAACTCACTTCTTGTCAAGCTTTTTACTAAATAAAATATATTAAAATACCATATTTTGTTATTTCGACAAATTATATAAATATAGATTGTAAATACGTAAACGCATACATTGTTTCATGTTATTGATTGTGAAATTATAATAAAAAATAATAAATTATCCGTGAAAAAAGATCCCGGAACGCCGTTCCACCGCGTTACATGGAAAAAAAAAGGCCCTGATTTTGGTGCACATGTATGTATCAGTAGTAACCTGTTCCAACATACTCGAGCTTGTACGATTATGGGTTTCCTTTCCCTAAATATAATTCCTCTTTCAATTACTTTCTTGTTTAGCTTATGACATGCTTAACCCTGAGCTTCGTCACGTACATCATCTGTATCATATCAAATGAGCATTGCATGCAGGTAAAGAAGAATATCATAAGTTTCCACATAACATATTTGACACGGTCAATGTCACAATAAACATTGTTATAAAAGTAATTGCCAATATAAGACTCAAGGAACATTACCTCCTCAATTATGTAAATTCTTAATGCAAGTACCCTATTTTTGTGAGTAAACAATAGGTTTTTGTAACAAGCAACATTATGCGCTGTCTTACAAACTTTTATCTGTGGAAGAGAAAAATTGAACTAATGAGTTTAATGATGCCATGTTCAAACATCATTCCGCTGCAGTTGAAACATAGTGTTACCACATTTGTGTATAATGATTGTCATTATTTACTAACTACTTGGCTGTGGTTAGCAACTATAGACATAATTCAAATTTATGGTTAATCCATTACACAAATTTGGTAGTATTTTAAATGAAGATGATAATTAATTACAATATTTGTATAAAAGCTATAAAAAACTTTAAAAAAATATTTCACAACAAAAATTCATCATTTATATGGAAAACTAAAAGTGAGTGTCATGTGGGTTTGGCTTTATATACATGTTTTATTTATATAAAAAGTACAAATTCCTAATTTTCTTAAGATTGAGAATACATTAACATTTTTATTCTTCCTGGAACATTGTTACAGGTATTATATATAAAAATATTTCATAAACAAGCTCAGATTTCTACTTTCTTAATTATTATAAAGTTAATTTGAATATTGGGGTAATTTTATGTTAGGGCAACATTTTATTGACTGGCTCCCTCATCAGTTCTACACATAAATTCGTAGCAGTTATGAAAGTATTACAGTTAGAAACCTGCTTGTTAAAAAACAATTATGTAGAAATGCTTATAATTCAAGCCTTAGTATTATAAAAATTATACTATATATTTTTTTTTGCCATATATTAGTCAACAAGTAACATTATAATATCATTTTAGGTACATAATACAATATACTATAAAGGTACTCATACCACCACCAATTGAGTATTAGAATCAGAGATATATTTATAACAATTATAAGTAATAAAATACCAAGTATTTATAACTAATATTTTATATACATTTAGAATTCATGGGTACCTACGCTGTACCTTTTATTTTATATTTAAATGCAAAGTGTCTGGAATGTATCAATAATTGATTTAAAATTTGATCATATTGCAATAGATTCAATTTAATTGAAATTTTGATCTGTATGTTTGAGAGCTTGAAGTACTGAAATTTCACAAAACTTTGATCGAAAAACAAACGATGGTCCAACAATACAGGTGACAGGTGCCGTGGCGTAGCTTAGTAGACGCTCGACTGCGAAACTGGCGTTGCGGGTTCGACTCCCGCAATTGCAAAATGAATTCAAGAAAGGTTTATTTTCAATTGGTCTGGGTGTTAGTGATGCATTTTTTACATTTACCTTCCCTATCCTGACTATCCTACCTGCAGACAAGCATCTAAAATAGAAGCTTTGCGGGTTATTCCTTTTTTTTTAAATATCTGAAACGTGACTGATCAGGTGAGGTGTTTAACTACTTAATGAAAGAGCATGATTGAATATTATTGTGATATTAACTGTCAGTGCGAGTAAGCTATTGCATCTGAGAATAAAAAATTAAATGTAATATTTTCCCAGGTAATAAATTAATTTCAGGAAATATTTTATGGAAAAGCTGTATTAACCTTTAAAGACACAGATTTGCGCTGTTTAATGGCTTACAGAAATTTCTTTTCTTCCTAAAATCAAATATTTTTTGGTTTGTGTGAAAAGCTTTGTTTTAAATGACGCAATCAAAAAGATTACTTTTTGACCATAGTAGTGTGAAATTACAGTGTTACAAAATATAATTCATTATTATGCCTCAAAAGCAAGCTCCAATGAAGCTCTGGAAAATCAGTATATTTTCCATGTTTGGCATAACTCTTGGATGTTATTTATCAGCGTCGACAAGTTAACGGACGACATGCATCACCAATGTAGCATTTTTGGAGGCCATCAGAGCCAGCAGGCGATCTCCCATGTCCTTGGGAACCTCTTGCCAGACACACTTCCCGATGATGGGGACCTCTTCGAGCGGTGGGCGGAAAGCTACGAGAAGAGTCAAGCAGTTGCCGTCGGATATAGATTCGGTTTGGTTACAATGCTCCACGGAGAGTAAGCCGTGGGGCCTGTGTTGAGGCAAATCTGCACCAAAAATCTCTACTAGAAATTTCCTCAAGGTGGAATGGACGCTCTTGGAAGGGTTGATCTCGGCCGTAGGAAAGTGCATTTCAGTTTTCTCGCTCAAAAGGACGTGGACTCTGTTAGTAGAACGCCGTTTGATGATTATCACCAGCCTCAGTAGATTCTTTTCGTGCGGTTGAGGCGACGGTAGGATGTCGGGATGCCAGCTCCGATCTTGGCCTCGCCGTCGGTGCGCCTTCGCTCGGTCGATAAGGTGTACGATGTCGGACGCTCTGAGAGATATCTCGGCGAGGTTGCCGACCCACTTGGCTTGGAGAGATTCCTTATCGGCGCGGGCCGGAGTCTTGAGTTCGCCTCCCACGACTTCGCCGGTCAACACGAACCTGAACCACGACCCTCCCGCGCATTCGACGGCGAGAAGAGTTGTAGGAACGCAGTCTAGACCTGTCTCTTCCATGACTTCTCTCGCGGCAGCCTCCACGATGGACTCCCCTTTCTCCATCCGACCCGCCGGCAGATACCACTTCCCGGCGCACATCTGCTTCGCCTCCTGGATCATCAGAACTTCGTCCTTATCGTTGATGATAACGCAGGCCACTATGTAGGTGACACTCTCCCCGAGAATAGGCTTGTAATTAGAAGGAGCCGCCGGGACGACCCCCTGAGCTTCGGCCGTCGCATTCTGTTCAGCGACCGTAAAGTCACATAACGTCGCCTCTGAACCCTCCAAACCGAGGCCATTCAGAAGGCGGGTCACACTAATATCGATGGAATGCGGCATAACAGGTGCGGGATCTTTCACTTTCTAATGTAACATAATACGCCCGCGCAGCACTAGAATCTGATACATAATTTGAACGTATTTCGAGAAATGGGAAATGATATTCTTTAATCTAATAAGACTCGCTCGATATGCGTATGTTTACAAACAAATTCACTGCCCACTGCCCATCCCCCGAACATTCCTGACGGCACACCTGATTAAAGCACAAAACATACGCACGCGAATGCTCAATACTAAAGACCGCCAACTACCTCGATTTTTTATGGCTGGAAGTGATATTCGCCAGCGGCCGGAAGTGACGTAAACGGCTAGAAGTACTAAGCTCACGGCTGGGCGTGACTTCGCCGCGGCTGAATGTCAAATCCACCCGCCGAAATATTTATCATTCATTTTTCAGGTTAAATGGTATTAATATTAAATTTGTTGCATAACATATTTTCAAAATTATAATATTAATATTACAAAGAAGATATTTCACTATCTAAATTTATTTATTTCAGTGTAAACAAAAATAGAAAGGTCACGGCTAAAACGCGACATTTATAAAAAGAGTTCAGGCGATTAATAATGGTTACTCAACTCAGCCTTACAATGGTAAATGGTAATGGTAACTTTTTTGAAATTATTATCCCAAACTATGTATAAATATAAGGCTTTTCAACAAAAACAAAAACGATAGAATTTTCAAATTACTATATTATATTTAAAATTCTAGAAAATACAATATTTTAAAAGGGCGGAAGGAGTGCCCACCACTTTCTGAGGTTATGTTTCTTAACGGGGGTGCCAGCGCCCCTTTGTGGGCGTTTTGGAAGTCTGGCTAGGCGTTTTTAAATTTTTTGCATTTGGGGGGTGCTGCAGAAGTTCAAGGGAGCGTTGTGTTAAGTAAGAAAAACTACACTTTCATACGCAAAATTTAACTTTAACTTTGGCATAATACTCAATATTATGAAGTTCTTCATAGACGGATTTCTATTTTTCTATCGATAACTGTCTATAACCATAGTCTGTCTATATTTATTTGAAATATTTGAACAACTTGTTGGTATCTCGTATTTTTCGTTCCCGTTTTGGTGTTTTTGTTAGTGTATTAGTGTGTCTCGTCATTTTCTGGTCGTTTTTTGAACAATCTGACGTTTACGAGTCGACCCCCCCTGCTCAATACCACGATACGTCATACGTCAACAGAACAAGGCCGACTAGAGACAGGCCTGGGCGCACAAGGGTTTTTGAAATGTCACGTGATCAAATCGGTGTTCTAAAATTTGCAGTTCGAGCCAAGCGGAGTGCGTCGGTGCGTCCAGTGTTTACAAATGGCCGCGATTGTTTATGTTGATGTTCGTTGTTGCTTTATTTGTGTGTTGTTTTGATATTGAATTAAAAGCATATAAACTTCAAAGTGAGTGATTAGACAGTGAAGTGTATTTGAAAATTAAATTGGTAAGTAATTTTCGTATTTATAACACAATTTCGATGTTTATACGAGTTTAAATCTCATTTGACGTTTCAAAACGTTTCAATAAATCGTTGCTACTTTTTAGCTTATATAACAATGCATACTTATTTGTATTTCATTTTTAAGTGTTTATGTAACGTGAATATTGACACGTGTTTTATTTATAACAATACTTAATATTTTCAACAAAATCATTATTTCACATTTGAGGTTATATTTCGCTTACGAATCCATGAGCTTACTCACGAGAGATGATGTCGACTCAAATTTCTGTTCGTTTTCGTTATCATATTAAATTATTGTATTAAACATACACTATTCATGTTGAGTTTATCCAAGATAACCAAACGATAACCTCGGATGACCAAACTTAGCATTCTTAAATTCCTACGCTTAATTTCTTTGTTTCATTACAGGTGGTTTACAAAACAAAATGGGGAGATGTTGCAGCGTTTTTGGATGTAAATCCAACTACCGCTCTCAAAAAGAAAATGTATCCACATTTGCTCTTCCAAAAAACGATGCTCTACGGAAAAAAATGGCTTCGTCGGATTCCTACGGATTTTTCTGGAATAAAAAATCCATATGTTTGCATCAAGCATTTCGAAGAATCCATGATTATACGAAGCGACAGATGCACAGTACGCGAGGAAGCTATAGATGTGCCTCGCAAAATTCCCAAGCTTCGTGAGGGAGCAATTCCTACAATATTTCCGAGTGCTCCTAAATATCTATCCACCGCACCCCAATCAACTAGAAGACTCGCTGATGTGGAGACATCCCGGATGGAGATCGCTCTTCAAAACAGCCTCGATGACCTAAGGAAGCTGAATGAAGCAAAATCCATAAACAGTTTAGACGATTTAACTAAGACCAATCAAATTAAACCAGAATGGGTTTTAACGGAGACAGCGTTACAAAGAGTTTTGTGTTTAATTGACTTAAATGATGCGCCTTGTGTTTTGGGCGCTATTAAAGTAGTGAGTGATTTAAAAATACATTTATATTTAGGTAATAAGTTAGTAAGTAAAAGTCGTCATCCAAGAAATGTGAGTATAATCAAAAACGTAGATGATTTAAGTGACGTGATAAATTTTATTGAATCCTCTATCCATGACATTACCATCCCCGCCATTGATTTAAATGATATTCTAATTATGTTGCAATCACACTTCCCAGATAGTGATCAGAGAATTATGTTCATTATAGAACAAATTAAGTATGCCGCTACCCTAAAAAATCTCCGTCGATACAGCGGGAATACTTTGATATTTGCAGCGTCAATGTTTGTACACTCCTCGGCTACGTATCATATGTTATTTAATACTAATTATTTGTGCATTCCTCTTGCTACAGCATTGGTATGGTTTAGTTTGCAAACAATTTTAGATTATTGTCCTGATGTTTTTATTAGCGGCCAGAATCAACTCTATATTTTAAATAAGATAAGTGTTTCTAAATTAAATATTATTTCTTGAATCAAGGTGATTTTTTAAATGAATGTATTTGTAATAAGACTTTGCTAATAATATTAGAAAATATTTGCCATAGAACCTGTAAAATCCTTTTAAGTAACTTAGCAAAAATCAAAAATGATGAACTTGCTGCACAAAGTTGTTCGGGATCAAGTAGAAAAGTACTAAAATTTTATTCGTTTTTTCTCATCCATAACCATCAACTATCAAACCTAATGTGCAAACTGTTTGAGTAAATTAATGTAACATGTCTTTAAATTAAATCCTTCACATAACATAAATCACATATTCTCAATCGTCAATTTAACAAAAATGAAGTATTTTGTTAAATTGAGTAGTACAAGATTAAATGCAAATGTTGTAATTGAATCGACTTATATGGTCACCAATATTAAGAAATTTACTTACATAATTATAAGCTTCTTTTCATGTCCAATTATTTTTCCATTTGATATCTTATGCTTAAAATATTTGTGTTGAATAGATTTTTTTCAATTACTGTTATATTACATGTTTTTAATGTTAAATGTGTATATGTATATACATATATATATATATATATATATATATATATATATATATATATATATATATATATATATACATATTTATATTTATATATATATATATATATATATATATATATATATATATATATATATATATATATATATATATATAAATATACATATTAGAAATAATTATATTCCTGATGCATGTCTTTTATGGTGAGATTATAGCTTTGTGGTAATTTCTGTCCATTTTAAATTTTAATTTTACTTGGTAAATGCAACATTTTATTGATGTCATTATTATAATTTACTTGTATAATTTACTGTAGGTTCCATTACTATTTTTGTGTTTTTGAGTATGATATATTATATTATATATATATATATATATATATATATATATATATATATATATATATATATATATATATATATATATATATATATATATATATATATATATATATATATATATATATATATATATATATATATATATATATATATATATATATATATATATATATATATATATATATATGTATATATATATATATATATTTATATATATATATATATATATATATATATATATATATATATATATATATATATATATATATATACATGTATATGTGTATGTGTGTGTATATAAGAAAATAAATAATGCCTTTTTATGTAATATTAATTCGTTTTATTTTTACCTTTCCTTTTTTGTATAAACTGTTATCATTTAAACATCTGGATTTTCGAAAATTGTAGGTTTAAAACTTTAAAAAATAATCCGAAATTCCACTCGCATATCGCACGCGGACAATAGCACTGACTTCGTAATTCGGCGTTTGCGCGCCCAGGCCTGTCTCTAGTAGGCCTTGTCAACAGAAAAAAAAAAATCAGCATGTACAATGTTGCCACAGAATAAATTGAATTACCCCACATGATGTAATAACATTTTACGAATTTTTATAAAGTAAAAATACGGAAAGGAAAGAAAGCTCCAGTATATCAAAAAATATTTTTTGTCAATATTTTTTTGCCGATATGTTGTATTTTAAAATGATAAAATTTTCTTGATACATTTTTCTCAAAAAATAAGAAGAATACATATTTCGACATATGGCAATCTCGGTCCGAACATTGAACGTTAAAATTTGAAAGTCTTTTATCAAATTTGATAGCTATCTGATTTGATCTAAAAAAAATAGTTATTTTAAGTTTATTTTTTACTCTAAATGAAAATGGATAATTCTATTAATGAAAGGTAATATACATTAATTTAGTGTCCACTAAAACAATAGAGATTTCACCATGACATTTGAACTGCGCGCGTTTGAGAATGAGTTTTATTGATTTTTGCTAGTTTATAAATACTCCCGAATGTAAATAAATAAGTGTGTGAAATCTAAATTTTGACGTCAAGATGCCATTAAACAATGTTTTATTACGTAAAGACCGCATATTACTGTGTTAAAATCTTAAATATGTTGAGTATTTGCTGCACAGTGATAACATTTTGCTGATGTTCATTGTTTCAGTTCTCAATTAGACGATACTCCTACTCCCGTTCGTCTGCACCCTCTACGGCGAGTAAATGATATTTATTCTCCCGAGCACCTCAACAAACTTCCACCATTAGTATGTATAGCATGTATTAATCATTACAACCAATAAATGTTATGCTTTGTTGTTTTTTCTTTGTTTTTGTTGTTTTTTTTGTTTGTATTTTGTTCATTCTGATATACATCTCTCTTGATTCTCGTTTGATTGTATACAATAGTGGTTTGTTACAATTATTAATTTGTATTTGATGTATTTAAGACTAGTTTTAATGTTAAATATTTATGTATTAGATTTCTATATTACAAAACTTGAAACAATCGAATTGAAGATTAGTCCGTTTGTTTCCAATGGGTATTCTCCATAGAAGTTAAAAAGCTGGATGTATTTTATTGACCATTCCAAATTTGCAGTGGATTATGTCACGCAGGCTCGAACGAGTGCGAATATGTAACTCTTACTTGGCTGAGTACTCTAGTCTTTGTTTTCCTGACAGTTTTCTTCATTCATAAACTTTCCTATATAGCAGGAATGACTTTCGCCTGAAATCTTCTGGATCCCATCAAATATGTTTCACTCCTAGATTCAACAATTATTACATTTTGTCCACTTCCGTAGTGTACTGGTCAGCACATTTGTCTACCATGCTGGAGACCCTGGGTTCGATTCCCAGTATATTATCCTGGGCTGGTACCTGAAGCGCAGGACTGATTACCCTGCTGACTGAATAATAAACAATCAAATTAACAGTGCATCAATTTATGGAGTGCTCTATGCACCATTGGGTGCAGATAAGGGTCAGTAGCAGTTCCAAAAATGTGGATTCTTCATTATTCACATTTCAATTTGTCGAAGGCTCAGTTTAGCATGCATTTATTATTAGTACCAGAAAATGTTCGCTTACATAGTGTAGTGTTTAGAGAGTTTAGCTACTGTACATGAAATTCTGGGTTTGATTCCCAGTATGATTGAAACTACTATTTTTTAATATTTAAAAAAAAAATTAAAATGATGCGAATGTTGGCATTACTAATATAACTGTCTTTTGTTTCAAGTATGCTCCATTTGGTGAGAGATACCAACATGTTGACGCAAAACGAAGACTGCTCGCATCACCTTCAGCTTATTTATCACCACACCGACTAAACAAGTAAGTACCTTTAATAGAGGTCCTATTCCCAAATCAGTCGATTCACCGATACACTGGGCTGATATTCCGCCAATACGCTCAGCTAGAAAACAAATTGTAATGTTTGATTTTTTTTTCTCTAGATTCCGAAAAAGAAAACTATGTGATTCTACGAATGACGGAAGGACTCACGATTATTCATTTGAAGGAAACCAAAGTTTCCCGAGAATAAGGACATCGTATAAATCCTCAATCATGGATAGTGACACTTCCCTCCAGAAGGGGAAACCAACAATGGAATTCGTCAGAGGTAATATTACCAAGATTCTTTCAAGTATTGATTATTTATTTATTAAGTTCGAATGGCATATATGTACATTATATTTTCAGTTATTTTCTGATACTTCAGAAAGGTCTGGAAAGTGTACAAGCTGTATTGCCGCTGCAAAACTTCTAAATTATTGAAAGTCATTTTGTCTTAACACATTGGTTACGGCGAAGTTTGTTCATGAAATGTAGTTTCATCGCATCTAAAGAATAATGATTTTTATCCGTATTTTGAAACCGGAAAAAAATCAATAATACTTTTGTATAATAGTGGCATCTATCCACTACACAGCAAAGCAAACGTGATAAAAAAATTAGGCATTTGAGACATGTTTTTTTTTGTATATGATGTTGAAGGTAACTGAAATTCACAAAAAAGTGCACACTGCCAAAACAAAAGGTTTCTGAAATGCATAAATATATATATGTGTGACGTAAAAAACGTGTTAACAGAATTCAAAATTCTGAAATCAATAGAATTTGAATATTTGAAAATAGTCTATGGCTCATTCATTTTTTTGGTGGGATTCCAGAACTGTGCTTGTATTTTGTAAAAATCAGTCGGAATTAAGAAAATGACGTTCCGTCCATTTGAGACTACTTTTAAATTTATCTAATTTAACTAATCAATACGTTTAACCCTAAAAAATTTGCTTAAAAATTTTCACAGTGGATGGACCAAACGGTGTCCGCTTCAATTCATCCCTAGCGGCTCTCAGTGATTCTCCACTACCAAGCACATCTAGCAACTACATTTCTGTAGACAGAGTTTCTCCAGGAATCAACCCCAATAAGGCTGTGTTCACCATAGACTCCAAAACGACACAGGTACCTATTGAAATTCAACATATCATATCATAGGAATCAAAAATAAACTCCAATGTGGACCATAGTTTTTATTTTTTATTTTTATTGGCAAAGCACCCAAAATTGGGTGATACATGCCATACTAGTGATTTTACTTAAACAATTTTTTTTCAAGTTGTTTTTAAGTTGGACCATAGTTGTTCAATACAATTCCAACATTTTTTTTCATTCTATATCATTTCAATTACAGAAAGAAAAATCTGCTTACTCTAGCTAAAGCATCATCTCTTTTTGTTTATTGCGGTGTCAATAATTTTGGCTGATATATCGCTCACTCCTTTCAAGAATGTCATAAATCAAAAATTGTCAATTTTCAGTTGTACATGTTTTCGGAATGCCCAGAAAATGTACTATATCCCAGCAAAAGAGGCATATTTTTAACTTAATATTTACCCGCTACAGGGCAGAAAGTGTTGTTTTTGCATTTTGGAGAAAATGTATTTTTTTAAATATACTAAATATTTTTCAAATGGAGAAAAAATCTTCAGGTCTTACCTAAAAAGATCTGTTGCATAGTAAAAAGTTCAATAAGTGGCTTGATATTTATTTTTAATACATTGTATTATATTTTTAAACTTTAAAAACATTCTCCTGAAAAATCAAGTATGTATTTTGATTTATGATGTTCTTGAAAGGAGTGAGCGATATGTTTACAAACATTGTAGCCAAACTAAAATGTTCCAATTTCACCGATGTACCAAGATACTAAACATTCATCCCTAAACGTACAATGAGAACTGCACGGAAGATGCTTTCTGATTAATTTTATTAATTTTTTGTCATCGTTTCAGATCTTGATTGTGAATGGTCGAGCCTGTTCTCTCTTGGGATATTCATCGACCGAGCTGTGCGCTCTCCGCCTAGAACAACTCCTGAGGTCCCGGCCCCCCGCCGGAGTGCCCGCTGCTGCTCTCAGTGAAGGAAGCCTGAACACCGATGACGGCACCCTGGTCCTCATGAGCGGGAAGGTTATAAACTTATAATAAAAATCAAATCAGTATCTAACGAATTATATAATTACCTACAGAAGAACATTTTTTAATGCTATGATATCCATATTGTAGCAGCGGTTGAGTTTTATTCACATATAATGGAACATATCGCTCACTCCTTTCAACAACGTCATATATCAAGAAACTTGTTTTTTCAGGAGATCGTTTTTAAAGTTTTAAAATATAATCAAATGTATTAAAAATAAATATCAAGCCACTTATTGAACTTTTTACTGTGCAACAGATCTTTTTAGGTAACATCTGAATGTTTTTCTCCATTTGAAAAATATTTACCATATTTAAAAAAAAAATTAACACCTTTTCTTCAAAATGAAAAAACAACACTTTCTGCCCTGTAGCGGGTAAATATTAAGTTAAAAATATGCCGCCTTTGCTGGGATATAGTACATTTTCTGGGCATTCCGAAAACACGCACAACTGAAAATTGACGATTTTTGATATATGATGTTGTTGAAAGGAGTGAGCGATATGCAAACATTTGTGAGAGGATTTAACTGTATCTTTTGGTTAGTAGTCTCAACACTGGAAAACGGAACGGAAAATGTGACGTATGTAATGCGATGGGCAACCATTGTGTAATCTTTTTGTAATGTTTCCTTATTTTTAAAACTTACTAACTAACTAACCATCACGCCGCTTCCCCGCAGGGGTAGGCAGAGAGAATCGAATGCCACACCACTCTGTCTTTGCAAACATTTTTCGCCTCTTCTACATTCATGCATCTCCTCATACATACCCGACGATTATTACGACTCCTAACCTGACCACTTTCAAGAGTTTGACATACCTGATTGTACCAAGTTTTCCTCGGTCCTTATTTTTAAAACTAAAAATTATAGATCTTAATCTGATTTGCATACATTTATAAATATGTAGTAACATCATTTGAATTGTAAAAATATGCTTAAAATATTAATCACTTTTAAAACGGTATCCTCTATTTATGACAAAACCTAATTGATATTATTACAACAACGTATTATGTTGTATTCATTTTTCTTAATTTTGTATTACTTTATTATTTGAATGTTTTGTTAAGGTTGTGGAAATGCTGACGGGTAGCGGAGAAGTGGTGGTAGTGTCGCTGTGGATCCGTCAGCTAGAACCAGACGGTCCTTGCTTGGCTGTTGCTGAACCTGTCCACATCAAACAAGCTGTGGTTAGTTCTTTACATATATGATATTACATACCACATGCTACTTAAACAAAAAAAAATTATTGATGATTTGTCCAACAACATTATGGTAAAAAAAATATATAATCTGGTTGTCACTACTCAATGTTATTGTTGAATTTATATCATGAAGGATGCATTAACCTTCTGAGTTGGACATTTGAATTTAAATACAGTAGAAGCCAAATCTGTCACTTTTATCATAAAATACAGAAAAATATTAAAAAGTACAGAAAAATACTTCTTATTCTTCTTTCTTATAAAATACAGTTAAATAAACTATCCCTGAACTCAAAATTTCATATATATAGTTTTCTTTATTAAAACCATTGGAGTAAAGAGCAATACAATAATAATACATACATCTATAAAAAAATTAAGGTAGCCCATACTAAATAATTCTTCATTCTTCAAACCCTTATCCGCACCCCAATGGTGCATAGGGCACTGCATCATATAAACGCAGTGTTATCTTGGTCGTTAATGCATGAAGGAAAGTTGATCAACCAACCAGCCCAGGGTAATATTGAATAAATAGAGTAAAAAAATTACTTTTATTTATTTGACACACCCCCCCTGGGAATCGAACCTGGGACCACCAGAACGGTAACTGAGCGTGCTGAACATTACACTACATAGGTGGTCAGTAAATTATTACTTAATAATACAATTTTAAAAAGTCAGTAAAAGCACGGTCAGATCAACTGGAATGGCGGACCAGCCGAGGGCTGACCAGAGAAGTTCTGCTGCATTACGATATTTCACCCTGTCAAAATATTGTATTTGAGTAATTATTTTCAGATATATGTAGATGGTGATACTGGACTCACGACCGGTTGTGATTCGGAAGAGGCTGCCTTAATATTCCAATGTGACCACACTGACCGCCTGATTGGATTACACATATCAACCCTCATTCCATCACTCAGCTTGCCGGGAAAGGAGTCTTCAGATATAACCAAACAGGTCTCCAAGCAGAAAGCCACAGGTAAAATAAAAATCCTTCTTCATCTAAACCTTTTTCCGTACCAAATGGTTCATAGGGCGCTTTATCACATTGACGCGTTGTTATATTTGTAATAAATTACACAAAGAAAGGACGATCAGCCTTGCGCTTCAAGTACCAGTTGCTCGTGATACATGTCAATACATATTAAAGTGAAAAATGCTTATATTTACTATGGCTCCCCTGGAAATCGAAATAGGGACTTCCAGCTTGATAGCAAAACATGCCAACCATTACACTATGGAGACAGCCTGAAATAAATTGAGAGCACAATAAACATATTTTACTTTTATTTTTACTACCATCCATTTAACTAATAGATGAAAAATATATGGACGTGATAATTTTCATAGTAAATATGCTTAAAATAATTCAATTGTAATTATGAAATAATTCCTTTTTTTTTATTTCAGCTGATATTTTTATATTTAATAAAATCCTTTTATTATATTGATGATGATGATGATTTGTCCGCCTCTGTAGTGTAATGGTCAGCACGCTGGGCTACCGTACTGGAGATCCCGGGTTCGATTCCCTGGGGGGGGGGGTCAAATAAATATATGTGATTTTTTCACTATAATATTTATTCAATATCACCCTGGACTGGTACCTGGAGCGTAGGGCTGATCACCTTTCCTTCATGTGTTAACAATCAAGATAACACTGCGTTTAAATGAAGCAGTGCCCTATGCACCATCGGGTTCGGATAAGGGTTTTTTTTATATACAATATAGAAAGAAAAAATCAGCATTTTAGTCTGCGAAATTACCATTGATTGTACGACTAAGATCAATAGAAACTCTTTTTTTCTTTTGATTCTTACTGCATCATATTAATGGAGTGTTTCCTTAATCATTAATACCAAGTACCGTGGTGATTGTCTTCTCATTAAGACTCGAGGGTTTTCTCTGTGGTGACATTTTATAAAAAATTTAAATAACGACTAATGTATTTACATTGTGTTTTGAAATTCATGTACACAATGTGTTCATAAAATGATTTATTTTGTAAGGTCGAACATTTGATGGCAGTACGTTTCCACTGTGCTTGTGGATTAAACACCATGAACCAGCAGATGGGAATAAGGCCTCCGTTAGTGAGAAGGATGGCCATGACAATAAGCGACTCTATGACATCACCGTCAGAGTAAGTTCTGTGATCTCTTTATAACATTTTGAGTGTGTCCAAATTCAGATTTGCGATCAAGTATTTGGACACACTCAAAATATAAATAAGTTAAAGTAAAGTAAAAAGTAAAACCCTTATCCGCACCCCAATGGTGCATAGGGCACTGCGTCATATAAACGCAGTGTTGTCTTGATCGTTTACACATGAAGGAAAGGTGATCAACCCTCCGCTTCAGGAACCAACCAGTCCAGGGTAATATTGAATAAATATTACAGTGAAAAAATCAGTCATATTTATTTGACCCCCCTTGGGAATTGAACCTAGGACCTCCTGAATGGTAGCCGAGCGTGCTGACCATTACACTACAGAGGTGGATTAACTGGTCAAATTATAAGCTAAAATAAATTGAAAATCGTGTTTTCAAACAAGTATGTGAATATAATCCAGGATTTGGACCTCACATATAAATGGAAAGTCTCTTCTTAATAAAAACTTTCCTCATCCTACCATAAATGGTTATTATGAACTTGCGGATACATACTGAGTTACCAGTTTGATCAATTTATCTAAAAGATTCAACAACAAAAAATTGAGTAGTGTGGTTATTAATCATGGATAGAATTGGTAAATGTTCATGTGTGTAAAATGATCACTTAACCAAGCCTATGACGGTCGCAAGCCCTGCAATTGCCCAAACTTCCATATTCTAATTCATTTATGTTAAGATGTCAAAAAATAAAACGATAAATAATGTTTATAAATTAAACCAATTTTGTTTTAACCACTTTTTTATTCGTACACCTTAACTATGAGTATTTCAATGATTTAGAATTTAGTACATAAACCCTGATGATGACAAGATTCTTGTCGAAACCGGTTGGATAAAGTGTACCAATAAAAAAGTGGTTAAAACAAAGTTGTCTTATTTTATAAAGTTTATAAAATGTGCCATAAAGTATCTACGAAAAACATTCAAGAAATGATAAATAATGCATTCATTTGGTTAAGCAAATATTTTTAAAACGCTCTTATGAAGTCCTAGTGTGCCGATATTATAATGGTTCTAAAAAAATCAGTGATCTCTACTTGAGACCTGCTGGTATTTATCCTAACAAAGGTCACATTCTCGGTACACTTCCAGGTGTACCACAACGTGAGCGGACTGCTCGTGGTAGATGAGGCCGGGATCGTGTCGGCGTGCAACCACCACTTTACGATGCTCACCTTCGGGAAGGCGTTTGCCGAAGTGGTCAGCAAGCCGATATCCTCCATCATCACGGACTTCTGCCACGAGTCGCACCTGATACATCCCTCACAGCCGCGCAGTCGGAACATCAGCCTCTCACCTGTACCGAATAATCATTCTGGTAATCCATTCTTCATTATGTTATTTTTTTTTAATTTTACTTGGTAAATACCACTATTTTTTGCGTTTCGATGCATTCCGCATAATTTATAAACAACGTTTACGGTGTATGATTTACTCAGTAAAGCTTTAATTGAAAATCGATAGATTTTACCACAAAGTGACGGCCGAATCAATAAATGAAAATGTTCTTTCTTATTATTTGACATATTAGGCTGAGCCATTTATTACAAACATATAAATCTTTCAATTACCACAAAACTTATTCCAGCCAGTACACAATTTCTGCGCTTACGCATAATAACTTTCCTATTCATTTTACTGGCTAAGTGTTTCTGACAGTATTAATATTAAAGACATCTCTTGGGATTATTATGACATTATGTCAGATATTATCATTTTTGCCAAAAAAATTGCAGCGTGTCGAGCATTGCCATATTAATACTTTGTAACCTTTCACCTGTTCCTAATGGTGAATAAAGCACGACGTAGTGTTATTTTAATAGTTTATTCACATGTAACCTTTACTATTTTCATTATATAAGCTTTTAATTTCATCAGTAATTTCAATCACGAATACTTGCATATAAAATGTATTTTAACTGGAATGATATTTAAATTCTTAAATTTTCATGTTCATTTTATTTACCATTTTTAAATTCTATTCAGATTCCGATTCTGACGCTAACGAAGATGAAGGCAGTCGCAAATCACCTTTGAGCCAAAGTGTCCAGCATTCCCAAGTGTCGCAAGTCACGAGGGACAAGTCCTCCAGCGCCTTGTGTCTCGACAAGTCTTCGAGTTGTCAGAACCTGGACAAGACGCACACTCCGACTCCCACCCAGGACATGGTCTCCAGCATCAGCACCTGCGACCAGAGACTGGACCTGTCCCTCGTCCCAGACGTCATCTCGGCGGTCTCCAACATGTCCATGGACGACGAGTACTTTAACTCGAGCATATCCAAATCCCGCTCCGAGAATATCCTCGGATCTGAGAACAGAGAAAATAACCTCAATCTCGCTAATAAACATAACGACACAACTAGATCTACAGACAAATCCGATTCCGTTTACTATACTTCTAGGAAATCTACAGATTTCAGCGTTAACGGTGGACAACGTATCAAGAGCTCGGATGCGACCGCCAAACTTAACTTTGACAGCAGCAAGGGCTCCGTTAAGACAGGCTCTGTCAAATCAGTGGTGTCCTTGTTAGATCGGAGTACAATGTCCCTGGATTTGTGCGATTCTAATGAAACGAGTGCGGACTTTCTGACTCCTATAAATGAAATGCCTCTCTCCAGTGCCGCCGAGAATTTCACGGATGATACAGATTTACTATCAGAAAAATCGGTAGCATTCAAACACGTTGACAAGATCAAAGCCGAATTTAAGAGTGCCGAAGTCATATCGGATAACCCAAACAAGTTTTTCGATCGTAAGTTACTGGACATTGTCATAAATTTTTACCAACAAATGTACACTTTTGCTTTAGATCAAAGGTGGCCAACCCGCGGCCCGCGGGCCGCATGCGGCCACCAGGTGTCTTTTTGCGGCCCGCGGAGCATATCACACATTTTTCTTTAAGTGTACATTAAACTACCAAAAGAACATTTTATTGTGCGTATTTCGTATCATATCCCATGTATGGAAATATCTCATTATCTTCCATGGTATATTCGTTTTAACAAACAATCACAACATTTTGCGATCGATTTTTAAATACACATTGATGCTGCTATAACCGACTGACTAGAGTGAGTCAAAATACTTTGTATAAGCTAGTTACGCAATAGCCATGATACTAGCAAAAAAATCAAACCAATATTCATCCAGAGTCCAGAAAAGTGATTTCTCAAAAATAAGCCTATCCCTAATTTAATAAATACGTTTGATTAACGCCTAACTCTAATTTAATAAATATGTTTAATTATGGTTATTTATATTGTCTTTAAAAAATATTACATTTCATGTTTGCTTTGAATAATTAAAGAAATTTTGTTTTAAGGCCGGATAGGAAATCTCGTTTCTAAAATTTGGCCCGACTGCTTAAAATGTTGGCCACCCATGCTTTAGATAATATTTTCACACAATATGCAGTTACATATCACACTCGCATTGTTCTTTATTACATATCTGCTGAATATCTTTTAGGCGAGTTGCTTCAGGGAACACCGAGAGCCATCCGAAGCCATGTCGCAACTTCGACTCCTCAAAACTTGAGACAAGCGCGGGCTCCTCTTCATCCGCTACACCCGCTACATCATCAGCTCCAGAGGGAAGCCACGTACAGGGGAACAGTCCTACACAAGGACGGCACGGAACTCAGTAAGTGGGAGATAATATTAATATTTATTTTACATAACCTAGAGGAATTTTATTTGTTTTTTTTTTATCATACAAATTTTCATAATTATAATTTACAGCAATGTGTCCACATTGGGTTTTCTCATGCCGAGGGCATATTTTACAGCACTTTTGTTTAAAATTATATAAAAAGTAAACTGTTACAATGATTAAAGAAAACACTTGTTTTTTACCACTTGAGTTTTATTATTGACTACATGTTTCAGAAGTTAAACTTCCATCATTCAGGTCTGTATAATAACTAAAATATAAAATATAAAATTGTTCTATAAATAAGGAGAGGGGAAAGTAAAGGGAAAGGGTTAGTCAAGGGGCGGAGTTTGAAAACAAAGGAAAAATGGAAAGCAACGGTGAAGAATTTTGAAACAATATATTATTTAATAAATTATTATTAGAATTAAGGTTTTTTTGGATTTCTAAGTTTTCAAAATAATACATAATTTGGCCTTTATATGGAACAAGGTGTAATAATTTTAATTTATGAGAGTGAAATGAGTAATTATCTATTATGTGATTTGCAAATTCCGAAAAATAATTACTAACAAGACCGCTATGATGTTCTTTAATTCTAATCTTTAAATTTCTCGCAGTTTGGCCAATATATTTTTTATCACAATCTCCACACGAAATTTCATAAACACCACTTTTTTGTAATAAATCAATTTTAGATTTTGAGTTATCGAGGATTTTATGTAAATTATTATTTGTACAATATGCAGGTTGGATATTTTTTTCTTTAGGAAAACTTCCTTTGTTTTCAAACTCCGCCCCTTGACTAACCCTTTCCCTTTACTTTCCCCTCTCCTTATTTATAGAACAATTTTATATTTTATATTTTAGTTATTATACAGACCTGAATGATGGAAGTTTAACTTCTGAAACATGTAGTCAATAATAAAACTCAAGTGGTAAAAAACAAGTGTTTTCTTTAATCATTGTAACATGTCTTACCACAAAGTTAATGCCGAAACTATAAATAAAATAAAGTAAACTGTTTATGTCTTGCAATCAAATAAGACATTGCCGAATGATGCGATATATTTAAGATCTACCTACCTCCATTATTCAATTATGGATAGCTCTTTTAAACATAATTTTGTTATTTTATGACTTTATGGATATGTAAGCAAGTTATACAACTTTATTGCATAATATTTAAAGTTCCTTTGGCCAAAAAAAGGTATATACTAGAGATGTGTTTCTGTGTTTGGAATATTGTGGTTCTATGTACGTCTCCATAAAGAACTGTTGCAGCACATATGATGGTGTGCTGTCTCGTGATATATGTGGATAATTCTTTAATGCATATTTAAGTGTTGTTTTAGCATATAGTTGTTTGTTTGACTGTCAAAAGTTGTAAATTGTTGAAAATTTCAGTATGGATTTCACATTTGATAAGTATTATTTTCATTTTCGATTTTTGGGCAACATTGACACAATTTAATAATGCTTTACTCATATCGCTCATTCCTTTCAAGAACGTCATAAATAAAAATAAAACTTGATTTTTAAGGAGAACGTTTTTTAAGTTTAAAAATATAATACACTGTATTAAAAATAAATATCAAGCCACTTTTTGAACTTTTTACTGTGCAATCGATCTTTTTAGGTATAACCTGAAGGTTTTTTCTCCATTTGAAAAATATTTAATATATTTTTTAAAAATTATTAAACAATACCTTTTCTTCAAAATGCAAAAAAAACACTTTCTGCCCTGTAGCGGGTAAATATTAAGTTAAAAATATGCCTCTTTTGCTGGGATATAATACATTTTCTGGGCATTCCAAAAACATGCACAACTAAAAATTGTCAATTTTTGATTTATGACGTTCTTGAAAGGAGTAAGCGATATCAACGTAACAAATAATCCCATACTGTTGAATAAATAGGATGACATGATTTGTGTAAAAATACCTTTTTTGCAGGTGTGGTGTATACAGTGTCCAGCGTATGTTTACGGGGTGGCGGCAGTGTGCTCTGTGTGTGGGTGAGTGTGACTAGCCCCGAGCCACCCGCTCTACACCCCTCCAGTATCAACTCCACAGCTGATAACTCAATATCCATTGTGAGTACCAAACTAATATTTGTTGATAGCCCATTCCGCGTCATGTTGTGCAACTTCTTGCCACGTACAGTGCCGCCTTTCAGCCACCACCGTAGGGGTAGGTCACAGGATGCTATGACTCCAAACGTATGAGATTTGATGAATTAAATATTTAGATTAAATTTTGCTAAAAAATCATATTCACTTACCTCTAACCCGCGGAGTGGCTTTTCATGTTTAAAAAATATTTGAACAATACACTAGAAATAAATATAAAAAATAATTCACGATATATTTTTTCTCTATTTGTTTGAAAGTATAGCTGTTTGGCCAACTTTTATAGCTATTGGTTTCGGGAACAGCTATTTTGGGAGCGGCGTGTTGTGTAAAAATACCTCGTTTTGTGATCACGTGTTGGTGATCGTGTTTGTTAATGTAAGGGAGTAGTGCACAGAATGAAAACAAAATGATGTACTTACAGTTGGTTCCTTTATTGAAATTATTGTGATACTATAGTAAATACTGGAATCAAATAATGACAAATAATTGGAGTTAAAGAAGTAAAGAAGTAAGTTAAGATCTAAATAAAACGTCTGTTCGCGTCAACGATCCAAGCAGTCCTCGCGGCTTTTCAGCTCTCTCGGTTCAGAGTCGGGTCCGCTCGGAAATCTTCGGTTTAGTTCGTATCGAAACGCCTCCGTACCGCTTATGTCAGCGCGACAACCCAACAATGTTGCCACAAAAGTCAAACTTCTCAAATGTAATCACTCGCTACCCTCTATTCATAACACTAATTGTATTTTTTAAAGCATTTTGCAGATTATACTTAAAGAAATATACATATATTCAAACCAAATTTAAAAAACGGATATTGTGTATTTTATGATATTTGTGTTTCAGCTAGCATATTGACAAATTAAAGCTTTAACTAAAATATATCAATATTTCATCAGGTATTATTGAAAATATTTTGTTACTTCGATTTAATCTGTTTTAAATTGTTTTCATTCAAATTTTGTATTCAATATCAAGATGGACTCCTTGATATCTAGAGACTTTTAGGCTTTTTGAATTTCTTCTAACCATGAATTTCTTCACTTGAAAAGGTCATTTAAAATTCTGCAAAACATAATTGCAATTTATTTTTTTATTTCTTTGTTGTAGGTCCATAAACAAGGAAGCCATAATGTGAGCAGGCCGTTGTCCATCTCCTTACTCAGCCAGTGTGGGGAAGAACAAACTTCAGGGGAATATAACAAGAATTATGTTACTCTTAAGCAAATAGGTAAACAACCGACATTCATTTTTTTAAGATTACTTTGTTATTAATTAAAAAATTCAAATTAAAATGTAACTTTTTTTAAAATCACTCTAAATATTTTAATTATAACTTAATTATAATGTCTACCGGTTTCGAGGCTCAGTCTTGATAAAGAAGCGGTTAGCTTCGAAACCGGTAGACATTATAATTAAGTAATAATTAAAATATTTAAAGTTATTTAAAAAAAAGTTACATTTTAATTATAAAATGGAAAATCACAAAGTTAGAGCTTCAAATATAAATTGTAATAAAAAAAAAATGTAAAAGTCTGGTAAAGCAGTGCGAGTCGTAGTAAAACACCTTGGACCTTCTGAGACATTTATTAACAAAAGCCTAATACCTACGCTAGCAAATTGGTATTAACACATTGTTATCAGGCGGTTTTTTCATCAACCCCGACCCTAATTAGCATACTAATCAGAGTTGTACACATACTAATTGCAAGTAACCTAATCATATGTAACCACAAGTTTGTTTTTAACCATATGTTTTTGGCGACTCGCGCTCTACCAAAAGTAAGCAAATGGAATGCTTATAAACGTCTTCTGCTCTCTACCAACAGTATGTAAAAGACACTTTTGAGCGTTTCCCGCAAACAATGTGTAAACTGCTTGGAAACTACTACCAGACACTATTCACAAGTCTGTTTACTTTATAGATTGATAGGACAGAGCATGAAAGAACCCTGACATATCACAAATTTTTCAGTCACCACTTTTAAGGGATCTACCCATAGAGTATAGAGTTTTAACATGTCGTATAGTATGTATTGTATATTTTAGTGTGTATTTCTAGGTAAGGGCGCCTACGGATGTGTGAAGATGGCGTACAAAAGATCAGACCGATTACTGGTCATCGCTAAGTTTATTCTCAAAGAGAAGGTGAACCAACAGTTTTGGGTCGACAGCCCTGATAAGAGTGGAAAGAAAGTGCCTTTAGAAGTTAGTCTACTTCAAACCTTGAAACATCCCAATATTGTAAGTGTTTTTTTCAAAAATAGATCGATTTTGTAACTCAATCAAAACACAATCCGTAAGCGACCTAAATAAAATTTTTTTGCAGGTGACCGTTTTAGATGTATATGAGAATGAAAAATATTTTCAAATGATAATGGAAAAGCACGGCTCCGGAATGGATCTTTTCGAGTTTATTGAGAGATGGCCTAAATTAGATGAACCGCTAACTTGCCACATTTTTAAACAGGTAAAATAGAATTTGTAAAAGAAAAACACTTGTTTTTTTACAACTCGAGTACTCATCATTATGTCTTACCACAAATATGGCAAAACAATAGGTAAAATAGAATTATGCTTGTCAAAAACGTCACATGTTTCTTAAGCCCGGTTTACTACTAAATTGCAAACATGCTCACTGGAATATCTTTAGTGTAGGTATTGGGCTTCTAACGACTGCAGAAATGCATGCTCCGTAATAACGTTTCCCAAACCGTTATTCCCTCGTAAATATACCCACTAGTAAAAATCATAGAACACTTCTTGTGTTTATGTAGTGGATACGCAGATTTACATGCTTTGAACTTAAACAATTCCACAGGCCAAACATGATTTTTATAGTAATACTAGAATCGGTCAAAATCGGAGGTTTACAATGCAGCCTGAAGATCGCACCTCGATAGTATTATGTATGTGAATTGAAGGAATTCGGATCGAGTGGTGAGGGTGGCAGCGGACAGCAGCATAGGCGGGATCAGACCCCCAGGAAGACCACCTAAACGATGGAAGGATAGCTGGTCTTCCACCTCCCAGGACCGACCCGAGAATGTCAGGACCTAGTCCTAAAAGAAGAAGAAGAAGAATTAAAGAAACTTAAGAACTAATCTTTGCCATTGTGAACTTTTACTAAGCATATTGCTTATTCTTAAAGAGTTATAAACTTGCACCTGCGACAAAATTTGTTTTTTTTTTGTGATGTGATGTGAGCTATGTTTGTTTTTTATTAAAGCTTAATCTTTGCAGATTGGACAAGCCGTGCAGTATTTGCATTCTCTGAACATACTGCATAGAGATATTAAGGATGAGAATGTGATAATAGACAATAAATTCCACGTAAAGCTGATTGACTTTGGTTCGGCCACGTTTCGGCATGACACCATTTTGTTTTCCACTTTCTATGGCACCACGGAGTACTGCAGTCCTGAAGTTTTAGCGGGAAATAAGTAAGTTAATTTATTATTTTACAAAGCGAGTTACAATTATGTTTGTGAAAATAGTTTTATTTGTTACAAGATATGAAGACGGCTTATTTCCTTTGAAACATCGCTCATTCCTTTCGACAACGTCATATACCAAAAATTGACAATTTTCAGTTGTGCATGTTTTCAGAATGCCGAGAAAATGTATTATACCCCAGTGAAAGCGGCATATTTTTTGACATAATATTTACCCGCTACAGGGCAGAAAGTGTAAAACTGTTATCAACTCCATGTTCCTGGGGGACTTCCACTAGTGCTAGTTTCCACTTTAATCAATTGATATTATGTATTTTGTGATGCTGAAACTAATTGATTTATTTCCCTCCTAATAGATATGCCGGGCCGGAGTTAGAGATGTGGTCCATGGGTATAACCCTTTATATTCTGGTCTTCTTTGAAAACCCATTCATGGACATCGAGGACACCATTCAAGCCCTGCTCGTTCTACCGCAAACTGTAACCAGCGGTATGTTACATTCCTTCCATCACACGCCACACATCTGTTACTAACCTTAGCGTGTTGGATAAATTATATTCCATGATTTGGTAGACCTGGAGCATCTTCTGCGGTGGATGCTGTGCAAGAATCCCGAAGAGAGATGCACCATTTCCCAACTGATGGCCCACCCCTGGATGAATCAGACCGTCAGCATCAACAACTATAATTTCTGTGACATCATTGACTGTGGTAATTTTCTTTTATAGTATTATAACTAACCATGTATTTTCCTATTTTTTTTATTTTATTTAAAACAAGCAAAAGCAAATTCACTTATTTTTAATACATATATAACTAGCAGAAATTAAAATTGTTTTTGTACTCTTTCATCATAATTTTATTTAAAATTGTGTGCAAGATATTTCATCTTTTATCAAAATATTGATTAATCAAATATTTTGTATGAAAATAGTTGGAGGGAACAGAATTTCAAAATACTTTATAATTTAATATCACCTGGTGCCAAAAGTGCAGGACTGATCACCTTCACGTCATATAATTAATGAATAAAAACACTTTGACGATACAAAGTAGCGCCTATGCGCATTGGGTGTGGATAGAGGTTATATTGAATTGAAAAAATCCAGTCTTATAACACTTGCCAACTGCAGTAGATATATTTTTTATAATACACAGTTGTGAAAATCAATTTTGGTAATTTGCATTTAATAAAGCATTTGTAATAATTTACAAAATGAAATAGTTGATATGAGTGTATTTCTAATTTGGCAGAGAGCCAGGAGGCAGCTCCGGAAGTCTACTATTCCGGTTGGGGATGTTCGGGGTCACCGCTGTCCGGAGAGGAGGATGCTCCTTCACTCACCTCCCACTCTGCGTCACACACAGACCCTCCCCACAATGCTGCACGTTCCGGTGAGTCCTGCCGCTAGAAGGCTAGATAGATTTCCATACCGTGTCGACCATAAATCTTCTATATAACTAACCCTAATCTCCAGGAACTGCACTGCAGCAGGAAGGGACAAGCAAGCCTGATTTGAAGGCTCTCCCTAAGGATAACATCAAGAGAAGGTCACAAGGACAGTTCAATGCCTTCTCGATGGATAAAGAATTACAATCTGACAACTACAGCCTTCGGTCTTCCGCTGAAGTAAGAATCAACCCTTAAATATGCTTACTGAGGAGATGACCTATTGTCCATTTATGCGCAGAGTAGTTTAGCTACCAAACATTACCATTAATATCAAGTTCTCTTTATACTCTAATATGACTGATCATGATAATGACTGATGACTAAAACCTCTTTAATTTAAAATAAATAAATGGTAATAAATTTTAAAAATAATTTGAATTAAATTAGCTTATTCGATAAACAGATTCACTAATTTTTCGTATTTAAACTATTGTGTGGTGATATTTCCGAAGTCTAAAAATATATAGACTTATACAAACAAATATGCAAATAAATAAAAAAGAAATGCTGGTTTACATTACAAATAAGCATTAATTAATTGGTCAGCTGAAACTATAACCAAGTAAAGATTAATTACAATGTGTTCTGTTCTATTTAGTGATCTGAATCCAACATGTAAAATTATGCAATTACTGTCAAAGCCTGTTGTTAGTTAATATCAAAATGTTTCAATCGCCATCTTAACTATATTACATTTATGTTTTTTTAAATAAATATCTTTATTTTTTTACAAAAATGTTAATTATACTAGTATATAACCACTCACCGAGATTTTTATGTCTTCTTTTTATGACTCTTCGTCAGGACAATCACTACCACAGCATGCAAACAATACCACCCTTCAGCACCATAGTACCTTTATAATAGGCACATTAATAATATTGAGAATATTAAATATCATTATTTTTCTGCCTTACGTACTTGCCATAAACTTGTTATTTTGTCCTATTGTTATGAAAAATGCATCTAAATTTATAGATGTATGGTAGCCAGATGTGCAGAAATGGTGGCATCACATGACACTAATCTATGTTGATTTTGTAGATATTGGACATATCAA
This sequence comes from Brachycentrus maculatus, assembly GCF_059751285.1. Lineage (NCBI taxonomy): Eukaryota > Metazoa > Arthropoda > Insecta > Trichoptera > Brachycentridae > Brachycentrus > Brachycentrus maculatus. Next base: position 771,244 of record NW_028280759.1, on the reverse strand, counting down.
AGCCCATTTCGGATGCGGCCATGACAGACTTGAGCTCAGACGCCACGGGCCGCTCGGCTTGCGAGTTTGAGTGTGATAACGACGACCCGTACGCGTGTGACAGCTGGGATGAGTGCGACCAAGAGAGTCTCTCCTGAACTAACCTGTGATAATTCTACTCCGTACTATTGTTGCGTTCCTTGCTACCCCGTCACTTTTTCATCTTAACACATGCCATAAGGCAATATTTGAGGACATGCAATGAAATAACGACTGATGATTTATTATCCAATAAGTCATTTTTTCACATATCTATCTTTCATTTTTGGCATTCCTCCAATTCATAATTACTTTCATTTCGACCATTTGAACAGAAATAAACATATCTCTCTTTTTTTATTCTGCAGATGAGACCTATTATGTTTTATTTACATTCATTTTATCAATGTCTTTCTCCAGCTAATAACCATAATGAATTATGTATTTCTTTGTTAGATCCAGATGATCTGTTTCTTCGTCGTTTGGTCTAATTGAACTTGATATTCTAAAGACATTACAAGTGAAGTTTTTTTTTTGGGAAAAATGAGTTCAGTATGCATATTTTTTCTTTCTAATTAAACACAGAGTCCTGCCACAATATTATGACTGCCAGCGTACTTCGCTTATTGCTTAAAAATTCTGGGAATTTTTGTGTTAAGTATCTCCAAATATAATATATATTTTTAATACTTGCTTATCTGCATATGTTTTTGAATTGTTAAGTGACTCGTTGTTTCTGGACCATTTAAAAAAAGTTTAAAAATAATATTAATAATAATAATTATGTTGTGTTAGTAATATAATGTAACGTAAATAACGTAAAAATAAAATGTTATCCTTATTTTATTTTCGTCACTCCGTTTTTATCGGTGGCCATTTTTGTATTTTAGTTTCAGCATTTTCTACAATTTGGAAAAGCAAATATCTCATTTACTATTTTTAAGATCTTAATATAATAAAAAGCAATTACTTATGTATTTCAAAAAAGTTGAAGGTGTTATTCCATATACAAACCTTTCAATTGAATTACATGTCGTTATTCCATACATATCCTCACATTCTAAATTCTAAGGCATTACATGACACCCAAATGGTTTAGGAGCATTTGTTTTAAAAAATGATCTGAATAATTACATTACATGCATTTATGTAACGCACTAATGTTTCAATATAAATATAACTTGCATCACTCGTTTTTCTTGATAATATGCACTTGTTTTATATGTACAAAACATGCATATTTGTGCTGTTCACATAGAACAATTAGCTATTTGTACATTATATAATTTATTAATTGTAATATCATTGTGTGTAATCACTTGTTTCCAGTACAGATATTCTTTTGATTCTATGTTTCTTAATAATTCTGTATTCCAATGATTTGAATTTTCGATACCATAACTTTCTTTGCTTTGCATTCTTTTATTGCTTTTTTTTCAAATATTTTGTTTGTTTGTTAGGTTTTTTTATCAAAAATCTAATTTATTTAAAACATAATACTTTTTATAATGAAAAAATAGAAACGGGTTAATTTCTTTTATGAAAAATGTCAAAATATAACTTAGGCCCTTTTCACTCATTTTTCAATGTCAATATATTCTCACTCTCCGTGAGTCCACCATAATTTTCAAATAACTTTAAAAAAAAATAAAAATAAAAATTTCTTCTATTCAAATACATACTTATTAAGATATCCATCATAATTTTCATATAATTTCAAAATTCCTTTATATCAAATACTAATTTAAAAAATATTTATGGTGCTCCCTTTTATTTAATTAAATGTAATATCTAATAATTATGTTTATCAACAATTTTTATAAATCAAAATGTTGTCTTACCTCAGACTTTTATGGATTTCGATAGTTTAATTTGTAATGCATTTTAATATTTCACTTATTTAGTGCATTTTATATTCTTACTTGATCAACGCTCTAATATGTAATGCCAAAAAATAAGCAAAATGCAATAAAGTCATTTTACAATAGTGATAATCTTCACATTTAAAGTGTATTTTTAGGCTTCTACTATTTTATTTTTATTTTTAATAAAACTTTTAATTCATTGTTTAATGTCACAGATGTTAGCCCAATGATATTGTTTTTACCAGCAATTGGAGTATCCCTATTTTGAGCTATTATACAAATTCACACAATAAATCTGTGCAAATTCACAGAATAGACCCTATTTTTACTAAAAAGCTATGTTCTAATGTATGCAGAATGTGGAAAATTCCATTGTGGAATGTAAAAATCCATATAGTTGGCATACCTTTTTTTCTAATTTTTATATCATGAGCATGTAACGCATACATAGAGTAGTCCACTCGCTTGAAGGTGCTATTGATTGAGCTTTTAAATACCGTAGAATTTGCTACTGACAAATCTAAAAAGAAAGACTAAGCGTCGAGTTTAGAATATTTATTTTTGGAAGAATGTAGCGTGTAGTTGTTTTAGAGAATTCTGTAGCTTTTAACTGTCTAAATTTATTTATAATAAAATGTACTTCATACTTTGGCAGACTCATCTACAATAGTTTAGATTTTATTTTTATATTGATTATAATTTTGTTATTTGGGTTCAGTAAAATGAATTTAATCAATATATTTTTATCAATATGATTCATGAAAATATATTTTATGTTGAATCTAGGACATATCGCATAATTTTAATGTGTTTGCCGAAGTGTTAATTGAATATTAAAGTCAGCTCCTTTTTTCATTCCAAAAACTTCTTTATTTAGTTTTAAAACTATTTTAAACCTTTTATTATTAATATTCTTTTATATGATAAGAACGGACTACATATTAATTTTATCATTCATTATTTTAAATTATCCAAATATCTTAAATGATCTCATTTTTTACTTTGTTTGCCAATTTTCCTAGCATATCAATGACCAAAGATTGTAATAAATGTATGTTTTAATTAAAATTGTAATTTTTATGACTGTGTAATATCACCGATAGTCACCATGTTGGTTAACTTTAATAAGTATTCAGATTGTGTTATTAATTTGATATGAGAATAGTATTTAATAGAAATTTTACTATAAAAATTGGACAATATGTTATGCTTTTATACACATAGCATGTTTTAAAATTTATTATCACTATGCTGGTAGGATTTTGTAATATTTTTAGGAAATTAAAGTAAAAAAGTCACTGAATTTGAAGCTATATGAATATGAAAGCACCATTACCGCACTTGTGCACTACACGGAATTTTACCGTCCGGCATTCCAGTTTTGAAAAATAAAAGCGACTACGACAGTTTAGTATGATCGAATTTATGCGCAACAAGTTCACGCACTGATCAAGAGCACCGATCCGAAGAAAGATGGACAAAAGCACAAGCCAATCATCGTTTTATCACGCTAACTGGAGTGCCGGACGGTAAAATTCTGCATAGTGCACAAACGACCTTACTTTATCATAATTACCATAAAAATTGTTTTGGAATATCTCTATAAGCTTTGAATCTTACAGTTACAATATTACAGTTCACTTTTTTTATTGTTTGACTCCATGCTTGTCAGAATTCAATCCAGGGGGTATTATTAGGGATTGGCTTGACAAATATGTACTTGTATTATTACCTGAAATTATAAAAATAATTTTAATCTAACGTTACTCTCAGAATATATTTTCTGCTGGTGTTGCTATCGATTGCAATAAGAAAAATATGTTTTTGTTTAAGATGACAAACAAGACTGTCCCTTTAAAAAAACCGTTTGAGTTTCTTTTATACTAAAAAAAAAAATTTCGAGCAGAAAGTTATAGACATGAAATGCTTCTGTAATATCAATTCGATATTTATAAATTGTCAAAAAGCCCATTTGGCTTTTTGAGTGTACATAAATATGTTGTAATATTGTTATTCAAATAAATTGAAGCTTATGTAAAATATCTAGATGTGTAAATAACTATTCTTGGACTGGGCGCACACTAAAGACAAAACTGTTTTGAAACAGTTTGTCTTCATATTTAAAAAAAAGTTTAAACAAAGCAGTTTAACGGGTAAATAATGCACACTATTCTCTCTCTTTGTCGTGATCATTTCATCTGTTTGGACAGTGGGAACTGTCTGACCCCATCCCTCAAAATCGTGAGAGTTAGTGTACATGCAGCATGGCTCCATTCAAGGCTGGGACTTGCACTGTTTGTCTTGTTGAACTCTTATCCGCTACCCTTTGTTCTTGTACATTTCCAGGAAACACAAATTTCTCTGGTTTTCTTCATCTCTTCTAGCGAAATGTCTGAATTGTGAAAAAAAATCCTTGATTTTGTAAAAAGCCTCTCTTTTATACGGTGTTCCTGAATCATTGAGACATTTGTCTAACATTCCATAGTATGCGAAATCATGTATGTATGGGTAAACAAAGATGTGATTATTGGGTCGTCTATATTATAGCCAAGTACTAATAAATATAAACATATATTTTTATACGCAACTTTTCAACTGCATATTTTTTTTTTTTTAATATTACCTTTTACTCAAATCCCACTTGTCCATAGGGAATGCAGGGCTTTTTTTTTCTTCATATAGTCAGTACGCTCACATTTCAAAGGGAATAAAATGGTTTTGTCTGTAGTAGGCTGCCTTAAACATTCAAACATACGATTTTGGTAGATATTAATAATTTTCATAAAGTAATTTTCATATTACATATTGTACAAATTAAGATGATTTTTATTTCCAATTTATATAATCACTATTGGTAAGCTTTCGATAGACAAATTTTCCTTATACATTTGTTTATCAAACTTTTATTTTTCAAATTATTTTCCCATCAGTAATAAAATAAAATAAATGTTTATTATTTATAAATTATGGTGCATTTTATTTATAAAATGTTTTTTGTGTTAAAATTCTAAAGATTTATCAAATATAAAAACAAAATTAGACTATTTATTGCATAGTTTTCGATCAGTATTAGAATGTGTATCATATTTTGCATACAGGATATTTAGGTATTTGTAGCTAAAAATATGTTATTTTGTTAATGTTAGTGCCTTCCAGCCAATAATAATAAGATAAACACAACACAATTAATAAATGTAAGAGTGTATTATTCAATAATGTGTTTTATTTTTAACCCCTAAGTACAATAATCCCTTTCACATATGGTATGAACTTTTTTATATGGGATAAAGCGTGGAGATCTGTGCAGGCTGTGGCCTACCACAAGCCTATTCCAAATAGACAGGTGGAGTATGTCTCACTTGGTAACTCAGACTACACTGTTTGCAGTGCTCATTGTAAATCAGGCTGGAGAATATTGAGGCTATGATAATCAAGCATATGGGTTGTAAAGTTTATTTTTTCTGGAAGTATCGACTTTTCTTTTTCAAAACAAATTTATTTTGTTTTACCATTGTGTGTACCTCTCTAACTTATAAAATCGATTAATCTTTTTTCATGATTCATATGAACAGCCAAAGTCAAACTTGATTTATGCCGTTTAATATGATACGCCCTGAAAAAGTCTTTTTTTATCTATTTCTTCAATCACTTGGATTGTACATGGAATTCCATAACGCAAAAAATGAAGAAAAAAAACATTGCTTATGGCTGGTTAGTAATTGTCTTCAAAACTGAAACGTAGGTACTGACTTTAATTTTTAATGTAATTTCTATGCTCTACAGTTTGTCGGTTTTTCTTTGGATCGCGTGTGCTCAAGAAATTCAATGACGTTAGCTGTCAGAAACCTATCTCTTCTTTCGATTTTCGCTTGTCATCATTTTCAAAGAACATTTTCAACAATAACTGTCTCGAAAATACACTTAGAAAATCTGCAACATAATTTCTGCTCTACTCGTTCTGTGAGTTGAAGTAAATCATCCATAACCTTAAAAATATTCCGTTTGCATTACAGCAATAACATTAGAGTATTAACAAATTTGTGTTATTTTCTTTAGTTTCTTCACTTGAATTCTATTCGCCAGAGAACTAGTTGTTCCAAGATGCCTTTTGAATATCCTACAGCTAGTAGAGATGAGACTGTTTTTGATGAATACCATGGAACTAAGGTACAATATGTTAATAAATAATTGAACAATTTGTATATTTTGCAACTCTTCAGATTCAAACATAGCGTAGTTGTTTTAAATTGATTACGCATTATTGCATATCTGATTAATCTAACCATAATGTTGTAGGTAGAATGAATGTCCTACACATAATAAAATTATAATTGAATTAATTAAGTTCAATAAAAATTACTAGTCCTAAAAAATGTGTAGGAATCTTTACTGAATATACATAACAAACACACAACAAAATAAAATAGTGAAAAACCATTTTTAAATATTAGAATTGTAGGAAAATACTTTAATATTTCAAAAGTAGATACATCATTTTCGTACATTAAAAATGTCATTTGCATAAACTAATAATTTTTTTCTTAATATTTTGGAGTTTATCGTAATTCATTTTCTGTGATCTGATTAATTGAGGTATGAATTATGTTTATAGTTTTCATTTTTGTATAAACTGAACAGGACTATGGATTTTACCATTTTTTATCAATAAAAAAAAAACACATTCCATAGTAATTTTTCTGAAACCTTTATCACTAGTTTATAAATATAAAGGGTTAATCCTGAATTTACAAGGTACCTACTCTTTTTCAAAATATTTTTTTATATTTAAAGATTGCCGATCCATACCGGTGGCTAGAAGATCCTGAATCTGAGGCGACTGCCAAGTTTGTAGATTCTCAGAATGCGGTGACTAGACCATACCTCGATGGCTGTCCTCATAAGGCCAATATCAATGCTAGGCTTACCCAACTCTGGAACCATCCTAAATATTCATGTCCATTTAAGAGGGGCAATAAATATTTCTTTTTCATGAACACGGGGCTACAAAATCAGAGGTAAGAACACTTTTCATTTTTCTTTTAATGGCAATACTGCTAACGTTCTCATGGTTTTTTTGGATTAAATGCCAAATTATGAATTACTTACAAAATTTAGAAATCCAAAAAACCTAAATTCTAAGAATAATTTATTAAATAATATATTGTTTCAAAATTCTTCACCTTTGCTTTCCATTTTTCCTTTGTTTTCAAACTCCGCCCCTTGACTAACCCCCTCCCCCTAATTTTCCCCTCTCCTTATTCATAGAACAATTTTATATTTTATATTTTAGTTACTATCCAGACCTGAATGATGGAAGTTTAGCTTCTGAAACTTGTAGTCTTTAATAAAACTCAAGTGGTATAAAAACAAGACTTTTGTTTAATCATTTCAATATATCATGATTTCATTTCAATTATTTAATCATAAAATAAATTATATCGCACAAAGGGTCATTAACATGTACCCCCTGTTAATGACTCATTTATTTATTTCACAATTGCCAAGGTTTAAAACCAGGATTCAAATTGGGTATTTTTAGTGTCCTGTATGTACAAAACTCTCTGGATGGAGAATCAACCGTTTTCCTGGACCCCAACACCTTGTCTGATGATGGAACTGTTGCGTTGTCTGGCTCCGCATTCTCTGAAGATGGGAAGACTTATGCCTACGGCCTGAGCGCCAGTGGTTCCGATTGGATCACCATTCGCTTCAAAGATGTGGAAACAGGTTCGGTCATCTATATTATGTCATCTATACCATAATTTGCCGACTCACACATGAACATCAAATGTTCTTTGCTCTGGATCGATCTAGCATTGACACTGGATTCAAATAACCTATAAATAAAACAATAAACTTGACAAAATACTAACTTTACTTTGTCTATGTCTCTCAAAACTAACTTTACTTTGTCTATTTTGTTTTAAATTAAAAAAAATAACCAGCAAAGCCTCTATTCTAGAAACTTGCCTGTAGGCAGGTTAGTGAAGTAAGATTTGAAGAATACATCACAAACACCCAGGCCGATTAAATAGAAATAATTCTTGAATTTATTTTGAAATTGGCGGGAATTTAACCCGGGATGCCAGTTTCACTGTGAATCATCTACCCAACTATGCCACAACACCTGTCAATACACTAACAATACTTTTGACACTAAATATCAAACTAATTTAATGTCACATGCCGTGATAATGGATAAGGACAGAAATCTTGTATCTTAATATTTATTATATTCAACTATAGATTTTACATAAACTTAGAGTGTGTGTGTGAATTCTTTTGAACGTACCTTTTAAAAAAAATATGTTTGGCTCTTTTTATTAACTTTGTTCATTGCATTTTAGGTAAAGATTATCCAGAGGTTCTAGAAAAAGTAAAATTTTCTTCCATTTCATGGACAAAAGACAATAAAGGAATTTTCTATGGGGTATGAAAATCATTTCAAAATATATTAAATTCGAGTTGCATTTTTCGAAGAGAATCTATTGTAGTAAAAACCTCTTAGTCATCATGACTCTGAGAGAGATAAATCTGAGAGAATACTTCTTGAAAATTGATTTGATAACATAATAAGTGTATCTTTTACTTTGTAGCGCTATCCTGACCAATCAGGTAAAACAGACGGGTCGGAAACTCAAGCTAATAAAGACCACAAGTTGTACTATCACACTGTGGACACCCCTCAGTCTAAAGATGTTTTGGTGGCCGAGTTTCCTGAGGAACCTCTTTGGCGAATGTAAGAAATATTATTTCACTATCGGCAGTTAATATTTACATTTTTTTGTTATCATAAATAATTTTTTACTGATATATCGTATGATTTTTCCTTATCACATATGCAGGAAACGGCAAATGTTGTTTTTTGCGGACGGTCAGTTGTTTGCGGGGACACGCCATATTACGGGTTTGTTTGTTGGCGTGGAATAATAACGCCGCAACTAATTATTACTAGTTCTCCTTTGTTGACAGATAAAGGTGAAAGTTTGTGCTGATAAACAAAAAATCAACAGTCTCATAGAACAATAAAATCAACCCCTGCCATTTGATCCTAATATACATAAAATTATTATTATTTATCATTTAATTTATATTTTTAAATATATTTTTTCTATTATTTACATAATTTATGTTACAAGCAATCATATAATTATATGGATTAGATAACCACGATATTTTTTTATGGGGAATATTTCAAATTGAAAGTATGTGAATTACCATTAACCAAATAGATAACAGGTGTTTATATTCAGTTAAGAAATATGGTAAAATTATAACACAATCAGATTGTTTGTTATTTTATCTATGATTACCAAACCTTACGCATAATTTCTTTGAAAATTGTAATCAAAAATGTTGTTTGGTTTAGAAGTTGTGCCGATTTTAAGAAAGTTATATATTTTTCCGCTTATTGCTAAAAAACGCCCGCTTCCGGCCAAAGTCTATTGTTTTTAGACCCCCGCATAGAATGTGTTAACGCAGTGTTCCTTTAATTCTTTCTCATCCATTATGTGATCTGTTTACTTATGATGTGGATTAATATTTCAGTGGCGCTGAAGTGAGTGACTGTGGCAGGTACCTGATAGTCACCCCAGTAAAAGATTGCCGGGACAATCTCTTATTCTTTGCTGATTTACATGAGACTTCCGAGATCAATGGAAAACTTAAACTCACCCAATTTGTCTTCAAATTTGAGGCTGATTACGAGGTAAACAAATAAAATATTTGTATTTGTTGATTACAATTTTCATATACATACAAGTAGAATCTACTTGGTTCAAAAATGCAAAAAAAACGTACCACAAAAAAAATGCCCCTTACTGTGTTTTGAGTTTGGACAGCCGAATACCTATGACATATTTTTGTTTTAGTACATAACCAACGAAGGCTCAAAATGTATATTCCGAACCAACAAGGATGCTCCTAATTACCGACTCATTACTATAGACCTTGAGAACCCTCAAGAAGAGAACTGGAAAACTCTCTTACAAGTAAGAACTATGTACATTTATACTAGAGATGTTTGATTTAAATCGCATAATATCTTTTGTTTCATATTACAATTATAGCAATAATTGTGAAAAATTTATATACATAGCAAAATTGTCATTAAATGTATTAAAGGTGCTTCATGATGGCGCATATATATTTTTATTTTACGAGTGTGACTTATAACAAAACACGAGAAGTATTCGAGTTTTCTTATTTTTGTGAAGTGATAAATACCTAGTTTGAATGTGTTAAATTATGTATTTTTGAATATTGAAAGCATTAACTTTGTGGATCATATTGATATATTATTTCGAGAGATAAAAATACTTTGTGTTCTGATCCACTCACATTTTTATTAACCAACTAGTTTCGGCAACAACCTGTTGCCCTCTTCAGGGTTTCATTTATTACTAAATATATATCTAAAAAGAAACAGTGTACAAGTTGTTGTGTTTCAAAAGGGTAGGGGTGGGGGTAATGGTGTTTTAAGGAGGGGTAAGAGCAAGGAAGGGGATAACTCTGTTTAGGTTGGGTTTGATTTTATGGGAAAAATATTAAAAATGGGACTTTGACTAACGTTTATTTGGTTGTTAATTATATTTAATTTTTGTTTAACCGCTTTTTTTATTTCTAACACCTCTAAATTATTAATTTGACTAGTCCTGTTATTACAATGTAAAATTTCTATCCCATCTTCAAAATTGAACGAATGATTATTACATAAGATGTGGTCCGCGAATTCCGAAAAATTGTTATTATTAAGACATTCACCGTTTGGTAAATATTCCCATGTCAAAAAATAATTTTCTAATAGAACATAACACAATAAAAACTATTGCATCCAATAATGGATATAACCCAAATATAATCGACAATATTTTAAACAAAAAACAAAAATAAACCCTGAAGAGGGCAACAGGTTGTTGCCGAAACTAGTTGGTTAATAAAAATGTGAGTGGATCAGAACACAAAGTATTTTTATTTCTCGAAATAATATATGTATTTTTATTTTCAGGAGCACGCCTCCAATGTTTTAGACTGGGCCGTGTGCGTAAACAATGATAAGCTAGTCATTAATTACATCCAAGATGTGAAGGTAAAAATCCTATTTGAAATAATTTCCCAATATCACTGCATGGTTAAATTTTATCAGTTAATGTTTTTTGTAAATCAAACAAAAATACATATCAAGGATCTTATTGATATAGGAGAAAAATACAGGCTGAGTTTAGTGTCCAGGTAGGTATTTTTATAATGGCAACCCTGGACACTACACTCAACCGAGTGACTTATAGAAGAAGTGCTGATTACCTTGGCTTCATATAATTGAGAATCAAGTTACCACCGTGTCAATCCAATGTTGTCGCCTATGCACTACCAAGTGCCAATTAAGTAATATCAATAATTTAAAAAATGTATATTAGAGCTTATTTAATTGGTGATTTCAGAGTATCCTCCAACTGTTTCTGCTTCCATCAGCAGAGTTTTTGAAGACTTTCCCTCTGGAAGTTGGCACCATTGTTGGTTTTTCTGGGAAGAAGAAACACACGGAAATGTTTTACCAATTTGTTTCCTTCATGACTCCTGGAGTGATCTACCATTACGACTTCACTGCACCGAATGCTGAACCAAAGGTACTTTTGTTATTATTACTAACAGTGACCAAAAATATTTATTTAAAAAAAAAACCTTCACACTTCCGTAAAACAAATTCGGGTTTGATTCGCAGAAAAGTGAAAATGAATATAAATAATTTTTAATAGTATTTCATTAATATCACCCCAAGCACAGGACTGATCACCTCACCTTCATGTGATTAAAAATCAAGATGAGACTGTTTTGATATGATATAGTACCCTATGCACCATTTGGTGGGGATAAGGGTTAGAAGAAAAAGTATTATCAATAATGATGTCTTGTTTGCAGGTATTCAGGGCAGTGACAGTACCAGACCTAGATTCTTCCAAATATGAAGCAAAACAAATTTTCTATTCAAGTAAAGATGGGACCAATGTACCTATGTTTATTGTATCCAAGAAGGTAATGTATTTTTATATATCAAATGTATTTTTTATATGTATCGTTATCCATTTAGTATCATATTAACTTAAAATACATTATTCTTAACACATTGTTTTCGGGAAACACCATAAATTATCTTTTACATACTGCTAGTAGAGAGCGAGAGACGCTTATAAGCGTTTTATTTGCTTACTTTTGGTAAAGCTTAAGAGACGCTAAAAAACATTGTACAGATCAGAATTGTGTTTGCGGTCACTTGTAGTATACTAATTATGGTTATGGTTGATGAAAAAATCGCCCGACAACAATGTGTTGATTACAAATCATAGTTTTTCGGAAACTCTTCTCGTTTCAATTGCTATATAAACAATATGGCCATTCTTGATTTTAGTCATGTGAGGTGAATTTTTTAATACATTTTTCACATTTGTAATGATTGACTTTTACTAACCCTTAGTATTTTTTTTTATAGGGAGTTAAATTAGATGGTAATAACCCGGTTCTTTTATATGGCTATGGAGGGTTTAATGTGAACATCCAACCAACCTTCAGTGTGACTCGACTGGTGTTCATTCAGCACATGAATGGAATTCTGGCTATACCCAATATTAGAGGAGGAGGGTAAGTGCTCAAACTAGGTCTGCTTATTCACATATGTTTATTTAAGTTCTTTGCTAAATACATCTCTGAATCGGTTACTTTACTTTATATACACACTCACCCTCCCATATTTAAATATACCTTTTTTCTCGTAATATACAATAAAATATCCATATACACTCAGACTTCGCTTTGTGTCGTTTATTTTTGCATTGTTTCGAAGTTGCGTTGTTACCGAATTAAGACTCATTTTCGCTGTGCGTCATTGTTTTTTTGAATTGCACTGTTTTTTTTATTACATATTACATATTCAGAGAATCATTTTTAAATTGTCTAAAAGGTAATTTCCCGTTTTGTAAATTTCAATTCACGTCGCGATATTTTGGAACGTATCTACGACGCAAAGTGAGATCTTAGTGTATGTGGAGTTATTTAATTACCTTTTATTATTATTAATCTTTACTATTTTTATAAATCTTTTAAAAAGTATAAGCTGTTTAATTACCAAAGAAAATAAATATAAATAATACAAGAAGTAATTTATCAATGGAAGATCAACTGCGTGTTACTTCGTCAGCAACATCTATAAGTTGTCATTCAATAAAATGAGAAAGTAACGCCATGAGAACAAACTTTTTTGTATGTTTTTGTTTGTGGTAAAAATAGAGTGAATTCACAGAGAATATGGAGAGCGTTGGCACAACGCAGGGCGTCTCCTCAACAAGCAGAATGTGTTTGACGACTTCCAGTCGGCAGCCGAGTATCTGATAGAGAATAAGTACACTCGCCCGCCGCTCCTCACCATCCAGGGTGGCTCCAACGGGGGCCTCCTAGTGGCCGCCTGCATTAACCAGAGACCCGACCTGTTTGGAGCGGCCATTTCACAAGTCGGGTAAAGTTTGCATTGTTTTTTTACGAATTAATTTAGAATAGTTGTTTTTCATAAGGGCATGTTATGAAAAACAACATGCGGTCGGGTAAAGTTTGCATTGTTTTTTTACGAATTAATTTAGAATAGTTGTTTTTCATAACGGCATGTTTAGGCATTCCTTAATCTTAGAAGGACAGTTATTGACGGTGAATAAAACATGCCTTGTCCCTTAAAACACTACAAACTACACTTAAATGTACATTGCAGTTTTTGTTACATAAGAAATGAAATGAAATTTTAAAATATGTTCTTGAACGGAGTGAGCGATATGTATAATACATATCGCTCACTCCTTTTAAGAACTTCATAAATCAAAAATTGTCAATTTTCAGTTGTGCATGTTTTCGAAATGCCCAGAAAATATACTATATCCCAACAAAAGCGGCATATTCTTAACTTAATATTTACCCGCTGCAGGGCAGAAAGTGTTGTTTTTGCATTTTGAAGAAAAGGTATTGTTTAATTATTTTTTTCAAATAAAAAAAAAACCTTCAGGTTTTACCTAAAAAGATCTATTGCACAGTAAAAAGTTCAATAAGTGGCTTGATAAATATCAAGCCATCTATTGAACTTTGTACTGTGTTTAAAATAAATATTTTTAATACTTTGTATTATATTTTTAAACTTTAAAAACGTTCTCCTGAAAAATCAAGTTTTTTTTATTTATGATGTTCTTGAAAGGAGTGAGCGATTTACGTTTTAACAAAATAAAAACATGTAAATACTTCCTCAAAAAAATCAACTTTGCTTCCAAATAATTTCTTGTTTCTTAAGTACAATTGGATATAAATGATTGAGGTGTATTTTTTACTACTGTTTACTGTTCACAAATGAATAATAATTAATGTATTTTGTTTCAGTGTGATGGACATGCTGAGATTTCATAAGTTTACCATTGGTCACGCTTGGGTATCAGACTATGGAAGTTCTAATGAGGAGAAAGACTTCAAAAACCTCATCAAATACTCTCCACTTCACAACATCAGAAATCTTAAAGAATCAGGTACCTACACAGTTTCATATGCCATCAAAATATATTTACAACATTTAGTGTTTTTCTCAGCGTAGAAGCTATTTATATAAATAATTTTGTTGATATCTAAATCCAGCATTTATGAACGAAAGATTTGGACACATTAAACAATACATATGTTGAATTAAGTATATATGTACTGGTATACTGGAGATAAATAAGACAACATTAATATCTCAACATATATTAAAAAAAAGTATACTGAGGTAGGAATGTCCTTACAGTCTGTCATTGGCTGATTTATGTGATCACTTTATGTGTCGCAATATTCAACATTCCGCCCAATATTTTGTCCTTAAAGATGACATGATAGTCATTATTTTCCTCAGTATTCGTTGAGTTTATGTTTCCAGAAAAAAACACAAACAGTAAAACCTAGAATTTTGAGACTACCCTCAGATAGAATAGCATTACTATTGTTCTTCATAATATGGCGAAATTAGATTTTTGTATTTTGTTTCAATGTAATTTGTATCCAGATGGTCCCCAGTACCCAGCTACGCTAGTCTTGACTGCAGACCACGACGACCGCGTGGTGCCCCTGCACTCCCTGAAGTACATAGCAGAGCTGCAGCACTCTGCCACCGGAGCAGAGAAGCAGCGAAACCCACTCATGGCCAGAGTGGAGACCAAGGCAGGACACGGCAGTGGAAAACCCACCACCAAAATTGTAAGAAAAAATCATAACACTGAACTGACGTGCAAATAAAAATTCTGCAATTCCAATGATCATTTATTCAAATATTGGTGCCTTTTCTCTTGTTTATTGTTCATTAGTTAATACATGTCCGCCTCCGTAGTGCAATGGTCAGCATGCTCGGCTACCATTTTGAAGGTCCCGGGTTCAATTCCCAGGGGGGGTCAAATAAATATAAGTGTTTTATTTAAATTTATTCAATATTACCCTGGACTGGTACCTGAAGCGGAGAGATGATCACCTTTCCTTCATGTGCTAACGATCAAGATAACACTAAATTTAACGCAGTTCCCTATACACCATTGAGGTGCAGATAAGGGTTTGAAGAAAGAAGAAGTTAACACATTGTTGTCAGGCGGTTTTTTCATCAACCCTGGCAAAAATTAGCATATACAACTAATCACAAGTAATCGCAAACCCAATTTCGATTTGTACATTGTTTTTTGGTGTCTCTTGCGCTCTACCAAAAGTAAGCAAGTAGAACGCCTATAAGTGTCTCCCGCTTTCTACCAACAATATGTAAGACGCCTTTAAGCATTTCCTGCAAACAATGTGTTAATTTTTTTTGTTGATATTCCATTGTATAATGGATACCGCAATTTAGTCAGACTTATTGTGCTAGGAAGCACAATTTTATATTCATAAATTTCTTTTGAATAATTGAAACATGACAAAGTCTAGAAATTGATTTTAACTTAAATGTTTATTATTTTTCTTCTTACTATTTAATATTTGATGGGAATCATTCTTTTGTTCCAGATTGAAGAGCACACAGATATTCTGTGCTTCATCGCCCAATCCCTGGGCATCGAGTTCATAAAATAAGACTGATATCAGCATTCCTGTGTCATATATACGATGTTTTACCATTTTTGTCACACAGTACAAGCTTTCTGTATTCTAATCTAAGTTTTTAACATAATAGTATGAACAAATTTGTGTTACTTTAAGTCAATGCCATGCATACATACCTGTATTTACTAACAATAAAGTATTTTGAAATGTGCAAATCCAGTTTTTGTCGTTGTTCCAAAATCCAGCAATGTTCCCTCTAATGGTCTATCTACACACAGTGACCTGTCTGCACATTCTGTCAAAAAGCTTACACAAATTGAATGTGCTTTTCTCGAAAGAGGAATAAATAAACAATTGTTATTTTGGAAACTATATTATATAAGTAATATTATACATACAAATATGGAAAGTTGGCACGATAAAATTTTAATAAACATCAAAATACAATAAAAGATAAAAAATTTACAATTTCAAATGGTTATTCTTTATATCATTTATTAAGTAATATATGAAGCTGTTATTTACATGTTCAATGTCCACGGACAGATTGTTACTCCAATGACTTGAATTCGTAAGTCGAAGTTGAAGTCGTAAGGATAGTTTGAATGTTGATTGGAATGTTTGGAATTGACTAATGGAATCATTATTGTATTTGTATATTATACTTTACATAACCATTAAAAAAATATACATAAATTTCAAGCTAGTTTCTATAAAAATATCTTATACAAAGTATAATATCTTTTTTTTTTATTACATATCCTTAAAAAAAACAAGAAAAATCTCAAAGCTACCAAATAATAACTATTCATAATATTCTCAAGTAAATGCAGAAAAAAACTGCAATAGAACCTCGCCAACGGACTGTCATGAAACGAGCCTGATGCATTATTTATTACACCAAGCAAGTCTTGCAGAGCAACTAACTGCAATATTACGCAGAATGAAGCTCCTTGGGCATGAAGAATAGCCTTAAAGAATGCTTCATGAAGTTCTACAAATCAGTCATCATACAAGAATCTTGGTTCCTTTGATGGATTGATAATATAACTCTAGCCAGATTGGATGAATGTCTTAAAAAATGAAGTGACCTAAAATGTAAGCGATTAAACATGAATAGAAACGGAGAAAAATATCACATTCATAAAATATCAACCGAATTTTGTACATAAAATACTTTTTTATTGATTGTTTTATTCCCAGATTTTTTTTTTTTTACCCTAATACCATAGATATAGAACTCAGTATATACACAATAAAATGTCTAAAATAAGTATTTTGATCGACAACAGACTTGACAGATGAATTATCCAAAGTCAATGTGTTCGAGTTGAATTGTGATGCAAACCAGAGCAACAAAGATATCATATTCTAATAAGAAATTCTAAAATATTTTATGTTTCAACTGTACACATAGTAAAGTTGAATAAAAGATAAAACTAAAAATATTTATGTGTCAGAAATAATTATTAAATAAAAACAAATTATATTTAGTTGGAATGTACATAATTGAAAACACAATGGACGAATCACATAGATGACATCATTTATTTAAAAGAGAATATACTATTTTTATTTGAATAAATATTTAAATAAAAATAACCAAGTATTGTAAAATATAGTTGCGATGACAAGAGAGAAAATGGCACAATTCACAATATCGTGTTTTGATACAATAAGGTATACATACATAGGTATACTTATATAGATCTTAGCATTTTCAGGGTTTACAACTTAAATAATTACTTTATGTAATATTTACCATTCTGCCCAGATCTGTATATCCGTACCCTATGTTGCGTAAGGGGGGATAGCCTGGAATGACTGGTTGTGATTGGTAGCCTGGAGGGGAAGAGAGGAAGAAGAAGATCCCAATCAAGTTAAGGCAGCAGCAGGCACCTCAGTGGTTGGAGCACTACGTAGCGGCACAGTCAAGGGATGGATAACTGGAAAAGAGTCATTGCTTCCACAAGGGTCACAACCCTCAGCAATGAGGAATAAGATAGAGAAGAAGATGTTGCGTAGGGGAACAGAACGGATCAACTTAATGTCAATTATGACCAGCTCTGAATTCCAGATACCCAGATCTAGGATTGGAATATATTTTATGGGATATAAATGAAGTAACAGAGTCAGTGTGAAGGACATAATTGTATAGGAAATGGAGAAGAAGGATAGCGGCAACAGCTAGATAGCTCGGGGCGCATATCCGTGCTGATACTAATTTGTGTAACTAGGAAACTGCTAATACGTATGAGTACAAGAAAAATGCTAGCTTACTAGGCCTTTAATTATTTTGACCTCATAATTAAGTACATTAGTACTTGAAGAACATAAGTACATAAGTAGTTGAAACCCTGACATGATGATCAGAAGCAAAATCAAAATATACAAAACTTGTGTGCGACCCATGACATATGGGATCAAAAGCAGAGCGGACACCGCTTAGTGTCAGAAATGAAGAGTCTAAGAAGCACATCTGGTAAGAGTCTACGAGACAGAATAAGGGATGCCAGGATAAGCGAAATATGTGAGATCGAAGATGTCGTTAAGTGGGCGCATTTGAGGAGAATGGAACCATCCAGACTCCCCCAAATTGCACTGTACGCCTAACCCCAAGGTAAACAACACCCGGGCAGACCACCAAAGAGATGGATTGACAGCTGGGAACCTACATCGCAGGAGGCTAATCCCTCTTAAAAGCAGGCCACAGGGCCTACACCAAGCAGAAGAAGAAGTGGTTAAAGAGCGCAGCCATTGAAACTTTACTTCAGTGTATGGGTTCGCAGTGCCGGTTTCTTCATGCACACGGACACATCTCCGGTGGTGAGAGCGAGATGGGCGAAGCTTTCTTCTGCATAGTTCTGTTCTCGGAGGGGAGCTCCAAACCTCTCTCTGCGCTCGTGCTTGATGACCGTCGGTTTGGGAAGACCCTCGGCCATCAAACCGACCTTGAAGTTAGTCGGCAGTCTTTGCTTCGGAGGTGTTTCCACCTATAAATCAATTTATAAATCTATATCAAAATCAAACCCAAAAAATAAACCCATAAAATGTGTAAATATTAGTGAAATAAATTATCAGTCATTGTTAATTAAAATTGCAATACATAAACTCGGAATCTGCGCTAAGTTCTCAACCTAATATTGATTTTATAGTTATGTTCCTCAAATTAATGTTACATATTAAAATAAAGAGTTAAATGAATATTAAAATATTACAGAGGAAGTATGCTATTTTTATATTGAATTAAATTGGAAATTGAACCTAAGGCTTAGCACATTACTTTAATTATATTAGATTAGATGTTACCATAATAAAAATTCATTCAGTTGCGAAATTAATACAAAAAGTGTAATCAAGTTAACCCTAATTGAGTATTTTGGAGCTGGTAATTATCATTGTTACTAAATAGGTTTTATTAAGTAAACTTTCTATAAAAAGGTGTACAGTTATGATTTAAAAAGATTTTGCAAATTGTTACCAATTTTGTCGTTGTTGAAGATTTGTAAGCCTTTTCTTTAAGGGGCTGTAACCCGGGATTCCGATTGCGGATGCTCTGTCCGCTGGATGCGGCTCTCTGCGCTTGTTTTTCCCACAAGTTGATCCCGGGACTGACATTTTTTATCTTGGGCACTACGGGACTGTTATTTATGTAGTACTGGACGGGACTCAAAATGTTATCATACTTCGACGGCGTACATTTACCGGGGGTCAATTTGTTAGGAGTTAATTTCGAAGGAGTCAACCTAGAAGGTGTACCCTTCGACGGAGTCAGTTTGGAGGCTTGGGCTGGTGGCGGATAGAAAAAACTTCTGGCAGATTTTTTAGGGAGCTTGAAAGAATCACCGGAAGCACTCGTAGGAGGGACAAAGATCGGAGACTTGAGTTTAAATTTATTTTCTTTATTACTTTGAGCGATTACCCTTTTGGGTAGACTCATGGGAGGAGAAACGGACCTTGTAATTGTGAAAGCGTCTTCTTTGTCAATCTTCTCTTTTTCTTCTGACTTTCGCGCGGCGTAATTCATACCGTATTTTATTAAATATTCCATCTCCTCGAGAGTGTCATTAAAATTAAGAGATTCGTCGACAGCGGAACTCAAAGAACAAAGCGAGTTTTCCAACATTTGAGATTTGGGATCTTCATGGCTGTCGGTCAAATAATCAGGCACATCTTCTAAAGTGTTGTAACAGATGTCTTGTTTCAGTTCAGTGTTTGTACTATCGTAACTATCGCATGTCTCATACTTTTCAGACTGAGTTTCTATATCGGAGTCCCTGCTTTTTGAAATATCAGTTTCCTTGGTGTCTCTGCTTTTTGAAATATCAGTTTCATCGCTTTTTTTCACTAAGGGACTGAAAACTATCAAGTTGCTCTGATTGAAGAAATCTATTTTCTTCTTCTCGGGCACGATGTCAGTTCGCCTCAGGGGACTCATCACCATTTGCTCCATTTTTATAAAACTCTCGTCGGACACTTTCCTCCAGGCAGGTTCCGACTCCAGCAGTGTGTTATCGAAGCTGGCAAAAGTTTTAGAGTCCGGTGTGGATTCGCAAGATTTTACGAGCGGCACTGCCTCATCTTCCAGAAGGGGCTCGTCTCTAACACGTCCCACAATACTCATCCAGTGGTCGGAAACTGCACTGTCCAAGGTGTTGTCATTGGCGCTTCTAAAATCCTCAGTTTGATAAGAACGATCACTATCACCGATTACTGTAATAACATCGCGTTCCCAATCGTACATCTTCACTAATTTATTTTTATCGGCGATATTGGGATCTGACTTGGTTTTAAATAATTGCAAAATGTTTCCCGCGGGGCATCTAAAAATTGACAGCGATACAAAAACAATTAGATTCACAACTTTTACAATACTTTCTAAAATAACGTTCGCCATAAAAGAGAAATAGTTAAAATAAATTAAATATAAAAGTGTTCATAGCTACATTAAGTCCAATGATGAAATGCTTCTTTTAATATTGATATTGGGACATTTCTTTCCGTCAAAACCGAAATCTTTTATTGTGAACATGTGAAATTCTTACGAAAAATTATCACTTTGAAACGAAATCTTGAACTGGTTTTAATAAAACATAAACAAATTTCTTTATGACATTACCTACTTCCTACTTATAACACTGTTTATTCTTTTGATAAATTCGAAAACTCGGAAACTCAATGAAAAATCAGAAGAATAACGACCGATAACGACCAAAATTTGAAGTTTATTTTCCATAGACCGTGTGAAACTTTTTTATCTCTCGGTGAAAAAAATAATAATCAGGTACCTACGTATGGATAATACGTTAAAACTAGCAACATTTAAATTAATAAACGTCAAATTTGAATGTCAATGTCATGCGGTTATTTATTCTATTTTCCTATTTATTTATTTAATATTATATTATACAATAATTATTAATTATTCCATAGGTTATAGTTTACTATTTCATTATTGTTTGCGATTGCTTTATTTTTTTTAAATGTTTATAAGTTTTGTATTGTAATAATATTGTTGTACGTGCTCTTTGTACGCAAAAGTACCGACGGTTTTTATCTTGAAAAACATTTTTATCATTATTGTCCAGGGGGGGTCGACTCGTAAACGTCAGATTGTTCAAAAAACGACCAGAAAATGACGAGACACACTAATACACTAACAAAAACATCAAAACGGGAACAAAAAATACGAGATACCAACAAGTTGTTCAAATATTTCAAATAAATATAGACAGACTATGGTTATAGACAATTATCGATAGAAAAATAGAAATCCGTCTATGAAGAACTTCATAATATTGAGTATTATGCCAAAGTTAAAGTTAAATTTTGCGTATGAAAGTGTAGTTTTTCTTACTTAATACAACGCTCCCTTGAACTTCTGTAGCACCCCCCAAATGCACTACTACTACTACTACTACTACTACCATCACGCCGTTTCCCCGCAGGGGTAGGCAGAGAGGATGGAACGCCACACTCTTCTGTCCTGACATACACTCCTAGCCTCCTTCACATCCATACATCTAGTCATACATGCCCTCCGATTACGCAGACTTTTGACACCGCCAGATTTTAGGTTCTGATTGATCTGATCGTGCCAAGTCTTTTTGGTCGTCCACGTTCTGTTTTCCCTCTCACATTCGCCACATATATTTTCTTAGTCATTCTCTCGCTATCCATTCGCTCCACATGTCCATACCACCGCAAAGAGCTCTTTCTAATCTTTTCAATTATTCCTCGTTCAGCCTTACATTCCTTTCTTATATGCCAAAAATGCAAAAAATTTAAAAACGCCTAGCCAGACTTCCAAAACGCCCACAAAGGGGCGCTGGCACCCCCGTTAAGAAACATAACTTCAGAAAGTGGTGGGCACTCCTTCCGCCCTTTTAAAATATTGTATTTTCTAGAATTTTACATATAATATAGTAATTTGAAAATTCTATCGTTTTTGTTTTTGTTGAAAAGCCTTATATTTATACATAGTTTGGGATAATAATTTCAAAAAGTTACCATTACCATTTACCATTGTAAGGCTGAGTTGAGTAACCATTATTAATCGCCTGAACTCTTTTTATAAATGTCGCGTTTTAGCCGTGACCTTTCTATTTTTGTTTACACTGAAATAAATAAAATTAGATAGTGAAATATCTTCTTTGTAATATTAATATTATAATTTTGAAAATATGTTATACAACAAATTTCAATATAAATACCATTTAACCTCAAAAATGAATGATAAATATTTCGGCGGGTGGATTTGACATTCAGCCGCGGCGAAGTCACGCCCAGCCGGGAGCTTAGTACTTCTAGCCGTTTACGTCACTTCCGGCCGCTGGCGAATATCACTTCCAGCCATAAAAAATCGAGGTAGTTGGCGGTCTTTATATAAAATAGTTAGTCTGTGTTATTGTCACAAGTTGTAATCTCTGTGTATAGAAGTACAGAATATAGAAGTACTGATTGTAAAATTGTAACGTGTTGTGCTGAATTCTCTCATCACTTTCTTTCCCTAATCTAAATATCATACCAATATCCTGAAAAAGTTTTTTATATTAAATATGAATAAATTACGTTCATCTCTCCAATTTCTCCCAAAATACAGCAGCGTGCGTAAATATGTGAGTTGTCTTTTATCTATCCATTTGAAAAGTAGACAGTTTTATCACTTGAATAAAAAAATATGTTTATAGTTTTTTCCACTTTTATTTTATTTAACCAGTGACCAAGATTCCATCATCAGACTTTTAGTTGCTTTGTTATATAAAATGCAGATCCACCAAGAAGTGTCGGTACAAAACTTTTAGAGAAAGTGTTATTTCTATAAGGATAAAACCGATTGCCTTGTGATTATTTATAATTTGTTTACAAAAAAAAAAACCTATAGCCATTTTCGATTTCTCGTTAATGGAAAATAATGAGTTTTTTTTCTGGTCAAAATTTATTAATCGTCCGCAAACCGTTTAAAAGCCACAAAATTGTTCGAGTGTTCTTATTATGTCCATTTATTTGATTGGAGAAATTAATAAAACAATAAGATACCTATGTTGGCTGTAAGCCATTTATTTATGTTTGCATTTGCATAAAATTAACCTGCATGTATAAAGATATGGTGATCTTATACATACCTTTTAATGTGTTACTGATTTCTGCATTTCTTTATAGAGTAAAGCAAGAAATGCTATTCGGATAGTAGAAGTTGGTCCACGCGATGGTTTACAAAATGAAGCTAAAATAGTTCCTACAGATATCAAAATACAATTCATTAACAAGCTCACTGAATGCGGATTCTCTTCAATCGAAGCCACAAGGTATGACAAGTTATGTTTTATTTATCTTACTAATTACCGAGTAGTTGTATATATTGTACAATAGTTTGCACTGTTTAAATATGCATACTACCTGTTATCTGCAGGGGTTACATTCCGCAAACGTGATATGGATTATGAAACTGACAATAATAATGCCTAAAGGCATAATTCACATTTGTAAAAATAAAATTAGTTTACAATGCCAATGTTTGCATACTATTCTGTAATAGTTTATCATTATAAAAATGTAAGACTTCTATAATTCACTGTTATGAAAATTTATACTTTTTCACAAATTGTAATAGTACAGATTTGCAACCCCGTGTGCCCTAGCGTTTGCTGCTGTTGACCATTTCTTCCATCTCCATATAACAATAATGTCCTTTAACTTAAGCTTTTTCATTTACATAATCTGTATCTCATTAACACATTGTAGTGGGGCGCTTCGAACGATAGACTCTAGCCTATAGCGGACGTTTTTCGCGATTAGTGCAAAAATATATCGCTTTCTTAAAATTGACACAATTTCTAAACCAAATAATATTTTCGATTGAAATTTTCAAAGAAATCACAAATGACATTTGATCATCAAAAATAAATTATAATCATAATTTTTAATTAAGTATTCCGTATTTCACAATTTTAGAAGCATTGTAAACTCTAAAAAATAGTCTTACCCATTCTTATCATTCCCTATACAATGCTAATATATTCAAATAATAAAATACCAAACACTAAACAAAACGCAGCATGAAAAATAGTCCAATACGTGAAATGACTCAAACTAAACTGGAGATTGAGATCGCATAAAAACTCTGGATTTCTGGCGATGCCTTTACAAGCGACACACTAGCCAGTCCGGACAATGCATCTCAAATAACGTCAACTGACTGTCGCCTAGCACCCAGGTAGCAGATTACCCTTCAACGCGTTTTATTTCACACTGATAACAAACCCGTATATTGCCGTTTCCCGCCGATAATCGACAGTCGACAAAAACGGCATTTGCCGTGTCCCGCCGACAATGTGTTAAATACATTCCACCCTTAAGTTTAAGTATTTGGAGCACAGGGCTGTTCACCATGACTTCATTGACAGTCAAGTTTACGTTAATTGATGCGGCACCCTAAGTACCATTGGGTGCAGACATAGATTAAAGGAAGAATGATATATTACAGGTGTGAATGATAAGAGAAAAATTAGACATGTCCCAATAAACATTAAACTAGTCCAAATTATCCTCCAACTCTATTTTTTACTCCTTTAATATTTGCAACCAGAAAGAAATCAACTAATATTAAAAAATATTTTTCTCAATTTTGTAAATTTCATATGCAAAATTGCACATTTAACAATAATTAATGTTTCATTAACAAAAATTGATATATGGATGATTGATACATATTAATATTTTCAAATTTTAGTTTTGTTAGCCCTAAATGGGTTCCTCAAATGGCTGATAATATTGAGGTGATGAATGGAATTGATAGAAATCCAAAAACATCGTATCCAGTACTGGTGCCTAATTTAAAGGGTTTGGAGGCAGCTGTAAGTTATTTTTTCATTGGTCATTTTTATAAATTATCCTTTTAAATCTAAATTTGAATTTGAATGATGATTCAAATCATTTACACATTATCTGTTGCAAGGACCTGGTACTAAGTCTTTTGCATATTGCTCATTTGGTGCAACAATGACATAATTACACTTTTTTTTTTCAAAATGTGCGGAAAGACTATTTACATCGGAAGAAACATCGACAGAATTGATTTTGTGGTGAAGTGCTGCAAGATGGCGCTAGTGTCATTGTAGAATTGAGTAAAATGGCGCCATTTCTGTTGCTACAACGTCTGAATGGCATCTCCTGTAATATTTCTATAAGTGTAATTACGCTATTGTTCACCAAATGAGCGATATTGCAAAACCAAAAACATTCGATATTGTTTTTCAGCTTTCAGTTGGAGTAAAAGAAATTGCTATATTTGGTTCTGCGAGTGAAGCCTTCTCAAAGAAGAATGTGAACTGTTCTGTTTCTGAATCTATTTCGAGGTTCAGAGAAGTCACTCAGGAGGCAAGGGAAAGAAATATCAAGGTCCGTGGCTATGTGTCATGTGTGGTTGGGTGTCCTTATGAAGGCTCAATCAGACCGTGTAAAGTAGCTCAGGTATTTTTTATCTATATTTTAATTTTACTGTTCTTTATTTTATCTATAAGGCAAATCTATCAGAGTACGAACAATCCGTAATGTACAAACAAATTTTCTCCTAAAGAAATGGATATTTGCATAAAGGTGTTTGCATTTCTGTCAAAATTATTTTTAAAAATGACTTGTAGTGACATCTGTGAATTTCTTCACAAAGCTTCTTGAAAAATTAAAAAAAAGAAAATATTGTCTATGATATTTTTATTTAAATATTATCTTTGATATTCACTTTACAAATTAATTATTAACTTTTCCAGTCCAAAAATCATTGTTTTTTCACCAGGTCTTTGTACTCTGTTGTTTGTATATAAAGAAAAAAGTATTCATTCATCTCTACAAAAAACCATTCGAACAGACACGATTGAAAAACATGTGCGGCTCATGTTAAAAATGAAAAAAAATGTATAGTGACTAAAATAAGCCATTAAAAAAATGAAGTGAATTTGTTATTGTTCACTGAATTTATTGATGTCAATAAAATAATATAATTTCACAAATAAAATTAATTTTCTAGGCTACTGCTGCAATGTTTGATGTAGGGTGTTACGAAGTATCGCTGGGTGATACCATAGGAGTGGGCACAGTCGGCTCCATCAAGAGAATGCTCCAAGAAGTTAATAATGTTTCTACACCCGATACCTTGGCTTTGCATTGCCATGATACTTACGGCCAGGCACTAGCTAATGTCATAGTAGGACTAGAAGTAAGTTGCTTTTTTAATTAATTAATTAAACTTTATTTGCAGATACATAGTTTTTTTTCCTCTTGAATGAAAGTGAAGTATGGAATTAACAAAAGAATGGTGAAGAATGCATTCGAAATGTGATCTCTCAGACGAATGTGCGGCAAAATTATATACGATAGATGTTCAAATGGTGAAATAAGGAGAGAATGTAAAACTGAGATGAGCATTATTGATAAAATTAAGAAAGGTGTGTTGAGATGGTTTGGACATGTGGAACGAATGATTGAGGAAAGAACAGTAATACAAATTTATGAAGCAAACGTAGTTGGAAAAACGAGCAGAGGAAGACCAAGAAAAACTTGACGTGATCAGGTATGTTAAATACTTGAAAGCGGTCAGATCAGGAGTCGCAATAATCAGCGGGTATGTATGAGGGGATGCATGAATGTCTAAGAGTCGAAGAATGTTTGCAAAGAAAGAGTGGTGTGCCATTCTATTCTCTATGCCTACCCTGTGGGGAAGTAGCGTGATGGTTAGATAGTTTTTTTTTCTTCAATAAAATTTATTTTTCAATGAAATTTTTCTTTTATTATTGGTGTATGTATTTGTTTTTTTTTTGTATGCAACAATAATTTTTTTATTCACATAAATATATACTGTATTGTCACATGAATTTTAATTTTAGTTGTTTAAACAGAATAATAACATTTTTGATAAAAATCAAACAAACATGTTGCATGTTTTCTTGGCACTGGATTTCCCAGTGAAAAATATCTTGTATATAATCATATTTATAACTTCTGTCAGAATGCAAGCGTTCTGTTAGCAAAAAAATCATATGGGAATATATTTTTTACTAATAAAAAAAAAAATGGAAGTCTGAGCATTTACAGGGCTTACGACCTGTCACAGTCTAGTTTAAGTAGTCACTTTATAAGCGTGTAACAATCACCATCCTACCTATGATTGACAACAACACTACTCAAATTTCGAAAGTTATATTTATGGTTCAATCAAAAACATCTTGCGCATGCTACTTCTTTGGTAACATTGTCTTGAACTAGTGTTGAATTAGTAAAAAAAAAATACTAGCAGAAATCTTAAGGTCTTACACGTATTCTAGATGATTCAGTATGTGTTTAGCTGCGCAAGAAGCTGGTCGTGTCTCTGCTGACTTTTTTTTTTAAACTTGATTTTTTTTAGAATATATATTGAAAAGATATTTTTAAATATATTTTTTTAATTCCTTACCTTTCGATAACTCTTTTCTTTTCAAAATCGTGTATTTATTACGAAGAAAAACTTAACTTTTTCAAAACAAAAACGGTATTTTAAGCAAATAATTCAATTTTTCATTTATTGGAAATTCTTCATGTCAAATGTTTATTACCTGGGTTTAAAGAAAATGAAGTTGCAATTTATTGTTTATTGGATCTTAATGAAATGTATTAAATGGTTAGACTATACTTATTTTATTTTTCTTTTTACAGAATAATGTATATATTTGTCTGTTTTTTAAAAAAATATAACATTCAAGTAAACAATAATTTTTTTCATTTGTTAAAGATGGGAATAACATGTTTTGATTCATCCGTCTCTGGTCTCGGAGGATGTCCTTATGCGAAGGGGGCATCGGGAAATCTGGCAACTGAAGATCTCGTGTACATGTTACACGGGCTCGGTGCTCATACCGGGATCAACTTGGTGAAAGTCATGCAGGCCGGCAAGTTCATGTGCGATTACCTCGGAAAACAAAACATGTCGAAAGTAAACAATGCGCTTGCATTGAAAAAATTAACTGATCATGAAATCACAGAAATTGCAATGTGCGTGTGATTGTAACATTCCAAAAATTTAATTAGTGAAGCTTGGTTGTAGATCTTGGAATATGTATAACTGTTAAAATGTTAAATTAAAATAGTTAAACTTGGTTGTAGTGATCTTCGAATATGTATAATTGTTATAATGTTAAATTACAATAGTGAAACTTGGCTGTAGTGATCTTGGAATATGCATAAACGTGGGGACTGACCGTAGACATTTTGTCGTAACGTAACACGTTACGATGCGAGCATTTGTATAGTCAGTACAGCGAGCCGAGCTGCTCGCCGCTCGTTCTGCGTACTCTAATAAAGCGTGCCGTTATGTAACATGCTCGCCGTGAATGTTATGTTACGAAGAAATGCTCCGGGTAGTCCCCACCTTAAATATTATAATGTTAAATTACAAAAGTGAAACTTGGTTGTAGTGATCTTGGAATATGTATAACTGTTGATTCGGAATATTAACACATTAGTTACGGCAATGTTTTGATAAAACTGTATCTTGAGGCGGGCGACATTAGACAGCTGTCCGGAAATATAAAATATGTCAGTGAACTTCATATTTTGAACTTGAGGTTGAACTCGAAAACAATACAAAAACGGTTAAATGGTCTCTAACGTCTCAAAATAAAATCATGTTAGTCCACAAATCACAAAAGTAAAAAAAATGTTAAAAACACTAATAAAATATTAGAAAATAACAACACAGTTTAACAACCGCCGAAAACTCAAAATCTGCGAATAAAAAATGATTTATGGGCTTTCCCCACACGCGTTTATTGCTTTGTAAGTACCAACTGCTGACTTAAGTAAAGGACAATGATCTTTGTATTTTATTTCATTTTGGGACAAAGAAAAAAACGCACCGTCTGTATCCATTGTTTAAAGTTAATTTGTAACATTTCCTTCAAAACAGATTACGACCATTAGCTATGTTTTGAACCAGTAAATATCAGTATTATTTTTTTATATTACAACGACATCTATCCACTACACAACAAAAGCAAAAAGGCCAGGAGATTAGAAGTTTATGACGTGTTTTTTGTATACTAAATTGAAGGTAGCCGAAATGCACAAAAATGTGCACCCCGCCACCACACCAAGGTTTCTGAAACGCACAAATATGTGTACACCGTACACAATGTGTTAAAATGATTGATGTGTAAAATTCTACAATTTTATCTCAGATATGCCAAGAATAGAAAAAAATAAAAATTGAAGTTTAGTTTCATTGACTGACTATGTTATACATATCTTGAAATGCTTTGTTTACAGCGTTATGGGTGCATTTGATGTCTTTTGACATAATAAATAACCCTGAATTCTGAAGGCATATATTAATTGTTTTTGGTCAGTTGAATCATATAATCGCAGAGATAAACATATGTTTCAACATGTCTTTTTGTCATAGACAGAAAATAAATAATGTTTTATGGAGTTTTAGATAAGGGTAGGCAGTAGAGGTGCGTAAGATCTGGTCATTTAGAAGATCGGCATTAATGGATCTGCATCATGAATCAATTGGACAAAAGAATTTCGATGAGGGTAGAATTTTTATCAGAAATTCGGTTGTCAATGACAGACAACAATAAAAAAAGGTGGAATCATGAAACCATATTTTTTCTTTAAAAAAATCCATTTTTTCAAAATACATTATGTATATCAGTGGGTAAGGTAGGGTAGAACTTCTCTTGAGCCTATATGGATTACAAGCCATCGGGCATATTAATTCATTTTTAATTAATGTTTTACTTAGTAAATACCACTACATATTTCTTAAAATCTACTGCGACACGTGTTTCGATGCATTCCGCATCTTTTTCAAACACCGTATGATGAAAATGATGCAAAATGCATCGAAACACGTGTCACAGTCGATTTTAAGAAATAGTGGTATGTATTTATTTAGTAAAACATTCATTTAAAATGGATAGATTTTATTACCAGTTGGTGATTGCTGAATCAATTAATGAAAATATTAATTCATGTTGCATGTTTATTTGTCTGTCTTTTGATTTACAAATACCTTATTTTTAAATAAACTTTGTACTTACATTTTATTAGGATCAATTACAATGTCATTCAGTCATATCAATAATTTCCAGGGTCCCTTTCCATAAACAATATTTTCATAACCACGTTTCACTGTAGTCGATTTTGTTCAATTTGTTATTTTTTTATAATCTTTATATTTCTCGTGGATTAATAACAGGGTATGATGAAAGGGTTATCTTTTTTAGAATCTAAAATTTTGTTAATAGGTTTTAAGAACAAAGTTTTATTTTTCTTGTTTAATTTTTAAAGTTTCTTATTTTATTATCATTCTTCTTTCTATATTTTTTTCGTACTTAGTTTTATATAAATGCAAAGATTTTAAATATTGTATGATGTATAGTTTCATATAAATATATTTTTGAAAATATTTTATTACGAAGCATTTTATGCAGTTCAAATATTTATATTTTTCTACTAAAGACTACTTTTATATATGAATACTATTACATGATATTACTTTATAACTAATCTTGTTTTACATAACTCAAGATGTTCGCTAATTTACTATAAAGATAACAGCTCATCAACTCGAGAGATCTGTACACCATTTGTTTCAGATATGGTAAGAAAATCATTTTAACCCAAATATTTCCTTATTATTTTTTTAAATCTCCCACTAAGAGTTTTTTATTTTTATTTTTGTTTCAATTATATTTTAAAATAAAGATGTGCTAAAAAAGACATGTTTTTCTATACTTCTTTTTACCCGTATCCCCACCGGATAGTGCATAGTGCACTGCATAATATTAATGCAGTGTTATCGTGATTTTTAATTATGTGATGTCAAGTTGATCGCCTTGTGTTTCGGATACTAATCAGAGGTGAAGATAAGTAAACGTGACTGTAAAAAAATCACTTTTATTTATTTTCCCCCTCCCTGGGAATCGAACTCTTGGCCTCCAGCGCGATAACCGGGTTGTGGCCCCGTGGTTAGTGTCGCGCACTCTTAAGCCAGAGTGTCTCGGTTCGAACCCACGCTACCACAATTTGATACCTATTTCTAATAATGAGCCGCTTAGGCTCACAGAAATAGTATGAAATTGAAATATTTGTGTATATAATCAAAACACAAATATTTCTCTTTTTTTAATTAAATTAAAATTAAAATAACCGCTTCGCTATGGAAGTGGAACAAAGCAATCTTTCATTTTCGAAGACTAAACTCAATGTGAAAGGGGAATTCCCATTCCTTTGTTTTGTAGGTAAGAACAAAATTATAAGTACTTACCCACCTACGCACATACCTAGCCAAGTGAAGCCATCGAGGTGCGAGTTCGAATGTGTCCGTTTCAGAAAATAAATCTCAGTAGAAATCAAGGATGACCTTTTTCCTTGCTGCATCATCTACTATCCCCCGTGTCAGGGCGCTGCATTCCGTCAGCGAAATGTTAATTTAACTGTTGGCCGAGCGGACCGCGAGCGACCCGGATCTGGCGCCGTGCCCACCCGACGGACTCCAGTCGAGCCGCCGGACTGCGCGCTGCCGGACTAGCACGGGCACCACGCGACGGCTTAATGCGATACCCCAGTCCAGGCACAATTATTCGCTGAGTTCCAATTATAACGCATCATTTCTCCATGATCATTCAGTGCACGACGCGCCATCGCCGACGGATAACGCGCGTCAATCACAATCTGCGGAAACGTCCAAATTATGTAATAAAAAGAGCGCGACGTTTCCCGTTCCAAATCCAAATTCAAAACTCAAAACTCTACAACAGAACTAAAGGAACATTTTTTTTATTCAAATCCAAAGGTTGATAAATATACAGCCATTTCGGTTGCCTAACCAGCCTCAGTCGAATTTGGAATTCAGATTAAAATCAACCGTTCCTGGCTGATTTTTTTATGGCGCACGTTTTTCACGTAGGTGCTGAAAATAAACCGCCGAGCTTTCGACGCATTCATCATCTGACGTCATGGCGACTGTTTACATGAATTTGCTAATCCGATAACACGCGCACTCAAAAAAAGCTCGTCAAATATTATTGAATGGATAAATTAATTTAATTACAAATTGGAAGCACAAATCGAAGCTTATTCGTCTACAGGGGTGATCGATTTTGGACAGGTCGGTTTCAGCTCTTGCGTTTATCCGATTATTGTAATCGCAATCAGGAACTTTCTCAAAAATAGTGCACCAGTGAAAATAAAACAACTTTATTGTGACAAGACATTTAAAACAAGTGGCATTTAATACGCATTGAAAGTGTTGGCATTTTACGTAAATAGAATAACTACCTACGTACGTATTTAAAACTCACGAAACGACACGAGAAAATTCTCGACTTTGGACGACGTACAATATTAATCAATCCTACGTGCGTTGCTCAATCCATTAGTGTGAGAATATTATAATACCCGCGAAATAATCCTAAAACAACCCGGTTTTTGTGTTAATTCCTTACCTGTTGAGTTTTTAAATCGGGTGGTAGTGTGAATACCCTCGTAGACTTAAATTGTGGACAAATCTGCATAATTTCACGTGTTTCGTTGTGTTTCAATGCGTGTTTGAAGAGAAGATAGTTTGGTGTGTCGATAAAGATGCATCACCTGTATCCCTTGGCGAAGGGGGACCCCTTGTGCCCCCTCGGGTTCCACCCGCAGGTGAGGTGGCCCACCCGCTGCAAGCGGTGCTTCAGGGACTACAAAGAACACGGGGGAAGGAAGAAAGATGAGGATCTCACTGTCTCCTCACCCAGTCTGGCCTCCTGGAACTCAGCTTCCTCACGGTAAGTACTTTTTTTAAACGATTTTTCGTTAACTAAGTAGGTACTTTCTGATTTTTTTTTACTTTGAGGCTATGGAGAACATAAAGATGTTAAAAGAAGTACTAAAAATAGAAGGAATAAACTCCATGTCCTACAGCAGAAAATAAATATTTTCAGCGTTTGTATTTTAAAGGTCTGTTTAGGGTTGCTCGTGATACGTTGTCGACCATGTGTTGGATGAACCGAGTTTCCCGGCGGGGTAGAACTTTGGGCCATACTTGTCAAAATACGGCTTTTAACCAACCTTATCATTGTTGAAATTCAAGGAAGGTTTATACAATTTTTTAAAAGACATTGCTGGCATTGAGAAGAACATCTAAAGCAGTAAAATTAGATTAGTAAAAAAACTCGCAATATTGACGTTATATAAAAGTAAAAATGGTGCGTTAAACTTTTTTCTTTATGTTGTTTGCGAGAATGGATTTGAGAAAGACCAAAGACCTGTAAATTCCAACTTGAAAAGGAGGTTTCAGTGTTGGTAGAACTTGCTTAGTAAAAAAAACAAATACCTACTCTTCTCTGTCCTTCATCTAAATGGTGCAAAGGGCACAGCATCAGATCCACGCGGTGTTAATTTTAACGTCAATTATATCAATGCAAGATCAGTTATGCGTTCCAGATTTATGGATGTAGGGTTGGAATATGTTTGATGGGATTCATATGACCTAAATGAAGGGGCTTAGGGTGAAAGACAGTACTGATATATGATAAAGAAATCGTAGTATATTACAAGAATAAGTGGTGTTTACCAAGTTAACTATAATATTCCAAATGCGTAGTTTGCCACAAAGCGACCGATTTAATTACCGAATGGAATAAAATGAAGGTTACCGAATAAATTAATGAAATAATGTTTAGATTACCGTACATATTAATGAAATACAGTGAAGATTACTGTACAAATAAATGAAATAATGTAAATATTACCGTATAAATTAACGAAATAAAGTGAAGATTACTGTACAATAAATGAAATAATGTGAAGATAACCGTATAAATTAACGAAATAAAGTGAAGATTACTGTACAAATAAATGAAATAGTTGTTGAATATGCGTTATTTCGATAAAATTCTGTAGAATGTAGTCTGCCGTAAAGTCGCTAAAGCTCAATAATAGTATTTTTATTGTAGCTCTTACTACACTTTAGCAGCTATACGGCACAATTACTCCTTGGATTCGGATATTTTTGTTTATTTACCCAATCACTACAAATTAACGCAAGGAACGACGTATTATTAAAAAACAAACGAAATAGCGGTAATTTTTTACCAAATTTCCCATAAAGCTCTGAATTCCTTCGAGTTCCTAAAAGCTCCTTTACTTGCAGTATCTCATCAAACACAATCTAATCGTTTATCCATGAATCTGGAATGAAGGACCGTGACTTTATGTACGAATATAATCACTGCTCCGATTCGATGCGGTGTCCTATGCACAAATTTCGTGCGGATAGGATAAAAAATAATTGAGTACAGAGAGAAGTAGTGGTAGTAGGTATAGTTAAGAATTTTCTTCAAACGGAGTTTGCCGCGTACTTTTTCCATGAACTTTGAGGTAAAACTTCAGAACGAAATTTGGTCATGGTCGTTTAAATTCAGCCACGAAGGTCCACCGAAATTTAAAAATATAGTAAATACAGCATTGCTATAATTTTTCGTACCATATTATTCAATCATACTATAATATAAAGTTATTCTTATTTGACTAACTAATCATTGCGCCGCTTCACTGCAGGGGTAGGCAGAGAGAAAAGAACGCCACACCAATATGTCTTTGCACACTTTTTCGCCTCTTCCACATTCATACATCTTCTCACACATACACGCCGATTATTCCGACTCCTGACCTGACTACTTTCAAAACTTGATCATGCCAAGTATTCCTCGGTATTCGTCTGCTTCTATTACCAACCACATTCGCCTCATAAATTTGTTTAACTATTCTTTCTTCACTCATTCGATCACATGCCCGAACCATCTCAGTATTATTTCGATAATATTTTTATTCTTCTTCTTTAAACCCTTATCCGTACCCGATGATCGCATTTGCATACTGCATCGAATCAGTGTAATATTGATCGCTAATTATATGAGGAAAGGTCCTGAAGTTCAGGTGCCAGTCCAGGATGATATGAAATAAATATTTTAGTAAAAAAACTTTTCTAAGTCAAACCCGTATCTCCAGCGCGTTAGACAAACGCGCTAACCACTAGACTAGAATTTTTGGTACATATTTCTAACAGCATCCTTTCCAGACGTAATTATAAATAATGATATTTATTTTTCATTGCCAAATTCCTTTGCAAATGTCGCACAAAAATTTCATTCCGCGTCAGTTGAAAAATGCGAGATGGATTTCAAAAGATATTGTATGTTTCGAAACGAAGGAATTTATTTTTCAGTTTTAATTAATTTTTAGCTGTTCAGAAAAACGAAACAAAGAGATTGTCACATAACGTGGAACTGAAATTAAATATAACGTGCCTTTATTTCTTGGGTACATCATAGATTAAATATGACCATTGAAAGTCGAATGATTGTAATTCAATTTCATTTCATTTTGAACAAAAGTGTGCATTGTACTATTTTGATTTGCTTTAATTGTTTAAATGAATATTTAGGCTACGTCTGTAAAAAATTAAAATAGAAAAAATATTTTTTGACATTACATCAAAGATGAAGAAGAATATGGAAGTCTGGGCATTTACGGGGCTGACGACCGTCGTAGGCTGGTTTAAGTGATCACTTTACACACGTGTAACATTCATTGGTGAATGTTACACGTGTGTAAAGTGATCACTTAAACCAGCCTATGACGATCGTCAGCCCCGTAAATGCCCAGACTTCCATATTCTTCTTCATCTTCGATGAGATGTCAAAAAATAATATGAAAATGACTCCTGTAATTGGAGATAATCCAGATTTTGTGAACAAGTATTTGGACACACTCAAAATACCAATTCTACCCATTATTGACAACCATACTATTTATATAAATATATATATATATATATATATATATATATATATATATATATATATATATATATATATATATATATATATATATATATATATATATATATATATATATATATATATATATATATATATATATATATATATATATATATATATATATATATATATATATATATATATATATATATATATATATATATATATATATATATATATATATATATATATATATATATATATATATATATATATATATATATATATATATATATATATATATATATAATATTCTGAACTGTCAGAATCAGATAGATAGATATAAAAAATATTATAAAGATAAATTAAGAATAAACTTTAATTATAAACTTTAATTACAAAGCAACACATTGTTTATTTTATTATTATACACCCACTTTACATATTATTTACACCCAATTTACAAAGAAAAATATTACCACGTTATATATATATATATATATATATATATATATATATATATATATATATATATATATATATATATATATTTATATATATATATTTATATATTTATATGTTTATAATTTTATAAAAGTAGGTACTTTATATTTTGTATCTCTTGTTGTTTTGGTAAGCGTAGGGACAAAGCAAGTATTGAGAAGTAGTTAATATTATTAACACGTTTTAAATTTTGAAGCGCGATGTAAACATTTTCGTGAATGTTTTACAAAAGATTAAAGCGAAGACGATTCCTCGAGCCATGTGTTTACTTGCAACCAGATGTTCGGGAAACATTGATTATCGTTCAATCTTCTTATTGACTAATACAGAAATTAGACCAAGGCTGGAAGAATATATATATACGGATAGAAGGATCAAGTCATTTATTTACACGGGAATATAAAGGGTCATTCGAACCAGAACCTCGAGATTAGTGATGTGAACATATACCTCACTGGATAAACCGTATAAAGATGCTAGTGTGTCGATTATATACGAAAATTAACGATTTAACTCCGTATTGTTGATAAATACTAGATAGATACTGTCGCTTTGAATAAAGCAGATCATATATCAGCCTGTCACTATAATAGACTAATAAAAAACTATTAAATTCTATGCTCATTACAAAATTCAAAATGTCAAACTTTTTTAACCAAACTGTTAATATAAAAGTTTTCTTCATTAGATGCAATAAAAAAATCTGCATCTAGATTCTAAACAATATTTTTAATGTCTGTTCAAGTCTTATGGCGAATATTGAATTTTGCCCCAAAATAGCTTGTTTAGTTTTTACTGATATCAAACAGAACTGAGATTTTTACTGATATGATACAGAACAGATATTTAAAAAAAAAACAAATGAGATGAGACCACCCACTTAACAAGTCACTACATTTTAAAACGCCCTTGAGGTAAGTAGTATTGTATTTTACGAGAATGGCGTTATACAAATTATTCAAAATCATTATTATAATTTTTTCCGTAAAAAAAATATATATTCATAAAAATTCTAATTGTTTCAATTCAATTTGTCAAAGATTTAAAAATGCCAAAGACATTAAAAATAAAAGGCCAAACGAAATGTTATGTACGCTGCCTAGTAAAATCAGTAATTTCCGTGTAGAATCCGTACCCAAGCAATATTTATAAAGAGTGCCAACTATTCTAGACAAAGAATGCATGCGTTGTATCCCGTGTCCCGTTCAACTTTTGTCTGCGAATTTTCCCCCACTCGCGATGAAGCTCGTACGTGTAAAGGGCGCAAATGCCTCCTTTCAGACGCCTGGAAAAACATTTTTTTGGGTGAGGGTGAAATTTGTATTTCATCGTTTTTTTCATTATGAAGAAAAGTGATATGAATTACTTACCAAGTCATTTTCTTGCTGTTGTTGTATATCTGACATTAAAATAATAACAATAAACTATAAAATGTAAATACATGATTCAATTAGGGGGGAAGGGGTCTTCCTTGCCATCGGAAGCTGCGGCAAAAATACGCTTGCTAAATTTAGAGCACCGAGAAGTAATCATTTTGTACTATTAGCGCCAATTTATGTTATTCGCGGGAAAATTAGTATTAGTAGTTACGCATTGAAGTATTCTCATAATTTTCTCAAATTTATAAGGTTATTAAAATCCGAAACAAAAATTTTGTTTTTTTTTTGCTGCTCGGTTAAGCCGTAATCGATTGATGTGTTTATTTTTAATTTGAAATCCCAGAAATATTTCTCCCCGAAAAAAGTTTAGAAATTCTACAATGTATGTAAATAAAGATGCAAATGTTCGTTTGTTCAAAATTTAAAATCATGCAAAGTAATTTACCGGTTGCTTTGAAATTTTGAACTAACTTCGAATTCAAACACGCGTGTGTTTTGAAACTATAGAAATAAAAATGTAAGTCATGACAGCGCCATCTATTGAGCGTAATAACATTACTAAACATTGCTTGTGGCGGGCAGCGTAGTTCTTGACAGCTGCTGTCACTTAGCTTTTTCAGTGCTTCGATTGTATTGTTCTGATTTTTTTAGTATTGTGAGCATTGTGAAATAAAACACGTTGGAAATGCGTGCGTCATATTTGATTTCTTTTCCATTTAACCAGGCTGAGTCACAGCAACGCGTTGCCGGGTATAGCTAGTTTCATAATTTAATTTGTTTATTTATAAAACAATAAATCTTTCCATGTTTTGTTGATTTAAAAAAATAACATTCTTGTTTCTAAAATCGAATAAATTTCATTTAAACCTTGGTTTTTACGGCATCTCCTCTATCGGAGAGGCGAGAAATACTCATATATTATTCACAGATATATTTATCGAAATTAAATTTAGGATATACAACACGTGTGCCGAGTGTGGTGGGTAGTTTAAATATACGTTTTACGATTAAAAATTCTCTTCTACTTGATGTAGATTAATGGCGTTACAACATGGATGCTGTTTCAATACTTAAATAAATGCTAAGTACCAAAAAGTGGAGGAAATTATTACGATTTTTTTGAAGATTAAAAAAAATACATCAATTATGAAAAAATTGTATCAATGCTGCACGACAAAATTAAAATAGGTAATGAACTGTTATGATTGATATGTATATCATATACGTAAATGTGCGAGTGATGTCCACCTCCATACCCTAGCGGTAAGCGCGTTTAGCTACCGGGTTCGATTCCCAGGAGGTCAAAATAAATGTGAGTGATTTTTTAAACTTTATTTAAAATAAACCAAGACTGGTACTTGAAACGCAGGACTGATCATCTTGCCTTCATATAATTAACAATCACGATAATACTGCGTCGATCTCATGCAGTGCCTTATGCACACTTTGGCTAGGATGACAGAAGATAAATATGTAAGACATATATCTTGTCCGCCTCCGTGGTGATGGTCCGCCTAATGGTCAGCGTGTTTAGCTACCGTACTGGAGGTCCCGGGTTCGATTCCCAGGGGGGGTGAAAATAAATATTAGTGATTTTACACTGTAATATTTATTTAATATTACCCTGGACTGGTTCCTGAAGCGCAAGAGTGATCACCTTGCCTTTATGTAAGTAATAATCAAGATAACACTGCGTCAATTCGATGCAGTGCCCTATGCACCATTGGTTGCGGATAAGGGTTATAATAAATAATATATTGGTTTTAATTTTTCTACATCATCCTGTTCCTGTAACTAAAAGCTCGTGCAAAAAAAAGGCCAACCGGTCAAGACCCCTGTATCCTAACTTTGTCCTTTGAAAATCATCATTTTTCTAGTAGGTAAATTGCGCTTTCGATGTGAACGTAACTGGATTCGTTGTGTTTATCGAAATTTCCAATGACAATAAGTAAAAACATTTGAAAACTCCATAATTTCTGCACTTCTCTATGCTCTCTGCGTTTGGTGAAAAGTCACTTTGACAGTGTTTGCTAAATTTATATTATTTACCTTTTTTCGATTCCTCACCAATATTCATTCGAACCCTTAGCCGCACCCGATGGTACATAGGGCACTGGTTCATATAAACGCAGTGTTATCTTGATCGTTAACACATGAAGGAAAGGTGATCAACCTTCCGCTTCAGGTACCAGTCCAGGGTAATTTTGAATAAATATTTGAAAAAAGACCAATATAAGATTTTTTAAATGAAAATGACGGACACACCTATACTAAAAATTCACGGTGTAATGACAGCTCGAAGACGGGTGACAAAAGTTAATTGCTAATAAATTTTGTAGCATATACACATCCTGCATCCTAGTCCTAAATATTAATATTAAAAAACCCTCCCCTAAGAGTGTCAGATTCTATTTATTTAGATGATATAGCATAAAAGCTTAAAAATATAAAATTAAATTATGGGTTGTCAAAATAAAATATATTAAAAAAAAAAAAAAATACATATATATATATATATATATATATATATATATATATATATATATATATATATATATATATATATATATATATATATATATATATATATTCATCATTTTTTCTTCTCCATGCTGCTGGTTGGCAATCATCATGGAAATTTTTACTTTGTCTGCGGGCATTCTAAACAGTGACTTAGTTGTATAGTGGAACCACTCCTTCAAGTTTTTAAATCAGGATATATATTTCTTTTTCCTGCGCTATGTTTACCTTTGACTTTGTCTTGTTATCGAATACATATTACATATTATTTCTCTCTCCTCATAAATGGATAATGTATTCTACCATTTTTAATTTTTTTTATGTGTATCGTTTATTTTAGATCACGTGATGAAGAGCGCAGTCCGAGTAAGGAGAGCACAGTCAGGGGTTGGGTGTCAAGTCAAAACCTTAACCAAGACTCAACAAAAGCTGATAAGACTGAACCTTTTACTGCAGGTCGGTACTAAAACATTATTATTCGTATTATTTATCACCGAGTCTTGTTCTTCTTCTTATTATTATTATAAGCCTTTCGGTCTATTTTTAAGAGGGATTAACCCATCTCTTTGGTGGTCTGCCCGGGAGTTGCCTACCACGGGGTTAGCCGTACAGTGCGATGTGGTGGAGTCTGGATGGTTCCATTCTCCTCACACGTGCATACCATTGTCTCCTTCGTTGCCTTCCCCACCTAACGACATCTTCGATCTCGCATATTTCCCTGATCCTAGCATTTCTTATTCTATCTCGAAGACTCTTGCCTGATATGCTTCTTAGAGTCTTCATTTCTGACACTCTAAGCGCGTTTTTTGTCCGCCATTGCCGGTCCTAAGCCCGGATGAGAAAGGAGGAGGGTTGGTGTGCAAGGTTAGCGGCCTACATGCCTTAAAAAAGATTCAACGCTCATAGCAAAGAGAACTTAGCCTACCACCGAGTGCTTTAAAAAAATGCATCTTTATACAGGCCTGGCCAACCCAAATTGCACCCCGGGCCGCATCGATGACCTAAAATTTTCTTAAATATTGACCTAAAGTATTGTATATAATTTGAATACAAAGGTATTCAGAAAGTACAATGAGGTTAATTGTGAAAAAAAACATGAGTACGACCAGATGTGAGAAGAAAACACAAATTGAACCAACAAAAAATCTATCTGTATAGTAATAAACATTTTTATCAATTTTAACAATTAAAATTATTGATTGGGATACATAAATCAAATACTTTTACCAATTTTATTTTAAATAAAACCAATCTATCAATGGCTACTCACTGCGAGGTTTGAGTTTCTTTTCACCAGAATATTTGCATTTCATGTAATTACAGAATCTTGATTGGTTTTAATAACTTAAATATGATTTAAAATATATTTTGAAGGACCCTATATTTAAAAAAATACATTCGTCATACACGACCGCGGGCCGCACGCAAAGGCGCCGCGGGTTGGCTACCCTTGTCCTTAAAGATCTCTTCTTAGGCAAAAGAGCTCAACATTTTCTTTAATAAAAGTGTAATTAAAATACCAAGCACATATTGCCAATAATGAAGTTATATTGAGAAATATTAGTTCCAAATATGTTTTTTACAAAACTACAATTATTCTTCATTTGTAACTTTATTTTCATTTTGAATGATCTAATATCCTCACATACACTCTTGAATATGTCCAGGAAGCATGTTTGTATATTAGAGACATTTATTTAGTAAAAAATATTTTCTCACATATAATTTTTTTCAGTTACTTGTCTGTTATGAGCTATGCTGTCATTGATGACGTGGCCGAATGACACAATCTGTTTTGTCATTATTTATCTGCATTATCCATTTTGTTGATAGTTTTTTTTTATGTCTGACTTTTTCCTGATGAAAGCGGATTATAGGGAAGTTAATTTTGCATAAGATGGCTTGTATTAATTTCTTGTATTGTCTTTATGATTCCTTATTGCTTATCAAAATACTGTTCTTTACTTTAATATCTTTTTCATTCCATACCTTTTTGGACCCCCGTTGCAACTTTCAAAATCAACTAGTGGAGTTATCCCCCCTTCTTTTTTGTGTGTTCCTAAAATATCAATAGTCATTGGCAGTATTAAAAAAAAATATTGTGTAAAGTTTAAATATTGCAATAGTTTAAATGGAAGTTCACCAAAATAATCATTACTGATAATCAGGGTTTGCGCGTACAAGTTCATCTTGGACGTCAACTCCTGACCTTGGTGGAATGAATGATGACGCCAAAGCAGTAACCTTCAGCTTGACTTTACCACGAAAACGACCCACTCCAGCTGACACGGGACAAAAAATAGGTAATATCCAAAACAATCATTTTCTGAGACTTAAGTTAGATATCTATATATAGAACCTAATCTCAAATAATATGTACAATATTATTATTTGTATTATAGACATACAATGATAAATTCCATAGAAATATGACAATATAGAAGTATCTACCACAGACATTTCTCACAATGTTTAATGTTACGTATCATAATTTAAAAAAAACTGTATATATATATAGTACACTAATTCTACATTAGCATGACATAGCGAGTGTTTTTGCCTAGAATTTTCACTCATGAATTACATGAAATTATAGTAACTTTAAACATTAAGAGTAAATCCACTCACGAGTAGGCATAGGCTATAAAACTTAAAAAGTTGAAGCCTGAGTAGGGTCATAATAAGCGATGTTGTATAAGCCGTAGATCGATTTCAGAGTCACTTGGACGTTAAGTAATTCAAAAAAAGAAAAACATTAGTATGACAGAAAGAAGGAATGGCTATCATATGATCACGTGCAACACTTCATTTGACCCCAATGCAGTCATTAAGCTTAAGTAGAAACCGGCCTTATGTAGTTGCTCTAGAATTTTCACTCATCAATTACATCAAATTATAGTAACTTTAAACATAAAGAGTAAATCCACTCACTAGTAGGCATAGGCTATAAAACTTAAAAAGTTGAAGCCTGAGTAGGGTCATGATAAGCGGTGTTGTATAAGCCGTATCTAGATTTTAGAGTCACTTGGATGTTAGGTAATTCAAAAAAAACATTAGCATGACAGAAAGAAGGAATGGCTATCATATGATCACGTGCAACACTTCATTTGACCCCAATGTAGTCATTCAGCTTAAGTAGAAACCGGCCTTATGTAGTTGTTCTGGAATGAGATTTCATTCACCAGGAATGTTAAAAATACTCTTCAAAAGATCTGCTGTATAAGATAGGGTTAATTAGGGACGATCCATTAACAAATTTGTATAAAGCTATAAAATTAAGAGTGGAAATTGTAAACTCGATAAGTCAATAAATGGTTCATTTCTAATTTATCTTTCCCAGTGTAAAATTATATATAAATATGTAGAACTGTTGTCAGTTTAGGTTCTTAATAAATAAATAAAAGTTATGGGTTTATTGAGTAAATATTGTATATTTTATTGATCTTGAACAATTTCAGAAACGGCGAGCGTGGTCACGTTAAGAAGACCATCTGGAACCCCCCCTCCTACTCCTGTTCACTTGATGATAAACAAAAATGATTCCTTAGCTGAAAGAGTAAGAAAGGTATGTAAACAAGTTGAAATAATCACACGTATATACTCC
Organism: Brachycentrus maculatus; assembly: GCF_059751285.1. Taxonomy (NCBI): domain Eukaryota; kingdom Metazoa; phylum Arthropoda; class Insecta; order Trichoptera; family Brachycentridae; genus Brachycentrus; species Brachycentrus maculatus. The sequence continues at coordinate 726,981 of NW_028280759.1, read as the reverse complement.
TTGGCTAGCAGTTAATCAAATGAATGCAAGAGTCAAAATTTTGGCAATTATCATCACAAATATTATTCATAAAAAATATTCGTCGAGTATAATCGATTTGTTAACTTGTTTGCTGTTTAAAAACAAGGATTATGGTATTAAAATTGAAAGCAATATGTGATTAAAAAATGCTGGCATTGTCAACTTAACACCTTAGATCAGATTTAGTAATGATGGGTTTTAATTGCAAAAATCTACAATTTGATTTTTTAAATAGGTACCATGCAGGTAGTAATTCAATTTTTTAAATTTAAATTTCAGAATGTATTTTCATATTTAAGCATATGTGAGTGTTGCCGCTTTTCAAACATAATGTGAATTTATAATATTTGCCAGAACACAAGTTATTCTTTACCATTATAATATGTTTGTCATATTTGTTTGGTTGCTTCTTTCTTGTGTTTTTCGTAGATTCTTTTTGTGTGATATTACTTGAGACAGTCATGAGCCAAGATGATTATGGGACCTCATCATATATGGTAACCAAACATACCGACCCATTCACTATACAAATATAAAGATGGATACAGAAATGTACTTTACTCTTCTGTTGCCTTCAGCAAGATAGTGACATCAATTTAGGCATAACTAAAAAAATCCTTGCACACAAATGCCAAAAAACTGTTTTGTTTCATTTGCTGGGTTTAAATGTTTTAAACCACCTAAAATGGATTTGAATAGCATAAAACTGTTTTTTTTTGGTTTTAAAGTAATTATAAATAATAAAACTCTTATCTGCACCCCAACGGTGCATAGGGCACTGCGTCATATAAACGCAGTATTATCTTGATCGTTTACACATGAAGGAAAGGTGATCAGCCCTCCGCTTCAGGTACCAGTCCAGGGTAATATTGAATAAATATGACAGTGAAAAAATCACTAATATTTATTTTACCCCCCTTGGGAATCGAACCCGGGACCTCCAGAACGGTAGCCGAGCGTGCTGACCATTACCCTACGGAGGCGGTTTTAAAGTAACTGCTTAAAAAAGTTTTAAGCTGTTTTTACATATTTACTTGGGATATGTGAAATGTCACCCGTACCAGCCTTTAGGGCGATTCTTGATCAAGGACAAAGGCACTTAGGTCATCCGAAATTCTACTCTCAAAATTTTCTTCCCTCTATCAAGGAAAATTCCATTTTGTGGACTGAGGACCTTTGTATGATATTATTAGACAAAAGTTCGACCTTTGGAAAAAAAAAACAGAAACAAAAAACAAACAAATAATTACCATGGAGGGAAAGGCTGGCATTTAATATAGCATACTATTTGAAAATTTGTAGTTGTCACTTTCTTCATGAAGACAGCAGTATTATCACACATGTATTTTGGCACCTCTCCAAGTCATTTAGGTTTCTTCAACTAAGCTTTCTTTGTGTTTAAAACAAACTCTTTATAAATAACATGGCAATTAATGATTAAGTTCACTGACGATAATGACAGTTTTCTATTTTTTATTGCTGAAATAATATTTATATTAATAATTATCAGTAATGTACAATAGATGTTCATTATCGATAAAATTGGGAAAGGTGTGTTGAGATGATTTGGGCATGTGGAACAAATGAGTGAAGAAAGAACAGTAAAACAAATATATGATGCAAATGCTGTCGGAAATAGAAGCTGAGGAAAAGCGAGGAAAACTTAGTATGATAAAATATTTCAAATATTTGAAAGTGGTCAGGTAATGAGTCGGAATTATCAACGGGTATGTATAAGGAGATGCATGAATGTTGAAGTGGTGATTGTTTGCAAAGACAGATTGATGTGGCATTCTATTCTTTCTACCTACCCCTGTGGAAAAGGGGCGTGATGGTTAGCTAGTTAGTTTATTTCACTGTTTAAAAATTTTAAAACAAAAGGAGTAAAAGTTATATCAATGAAACAATCATGCTTAGTAAATAATAAGTCTATTTATGTCCTTTTCTCATTTGTAAATAACCAAATATTAGGGGCACTGGAAAGTATTTTTTATTGTTCAAGGTAATTTCTGACATTACATATTTTTTTTTATTTGAGTTTATCTCTCTTTCTATTCAACACCTACTTTCTACCTGGACTATGTTTTGGAGTGGGTAACACTTTGAACGTCCCGTTATGGATACAAAGTATTTATTTTTGAGAGTTGAAATTCAGAAAGAAAAAATGAGGAACTTTCCAGTACCCCTAATAATTTGTTAAAATGGATTAATGTGTTCACTATTTTAGATGCAAGCTCTGAAGGCACATAGTAATAGTTTCGATAAAGAGTCTAGCACAGAAAGAGAGCGTGATACTAACAAAAAAGAAAAACCTCGAGAGACGAGTACTGAAACAACTGTCCTCAAGTCTCCAAAAGTCACCACCAAACCTTCCGACAATTCCAAACAAAATGACGTCAATTTCCTTATAAAGGTTTGTAACTTTATCGATAAATTAAAAGTATTTTAAAAGGTTACATTTTTTACCGAAAAAAGGAAAAACAAGTGACCATATTTTCATCGCATATTTCGACATACCTTTGTTTGCATATTCACACATTTGAATTGCCAAGATTATGGGAGAAGAAATCTCTATGATAGTAATCTGCGAAAATAACTACAAAAATTATATTATTCTTCTTTTAAAGTATTACTGTTCTATTCTTCTATAAATATATTGTTTTTCAATTTCTCGGATAGGAAGAGAATTCAGCATTTTTGCCTTAACAAAATTAGTCCCAAAGAAAGAAAAATATTTTAATATTACATTTCGATAGCATGTCATTAATATAACATTTCAGGAACGAGTATCTTACTTCAAAGTAATAGATGTTACTTTTGCACTTATAATTCAAGTACTGTCAAATTTATTTATTTTAAAAATAGAACATTTACGTATTTGACCTACGTCTATGGATTATAAAATTCCATTTTCAATTTTATCACATGAATTTATATTCACGATATTATATCATATAAGAAAAATATGTAAAATAATACTGTATTTTTTTTGTATGATACGTGCTATCTGGCATTTTTAATATTACTGAATGACTCTTGGTATTGAAAATCATCAAATATCCAAATGTTTGTATGCAAAAGGTTTGTCGATTTTTAATATATTTTTAAGTGTTTATAATTAAAGAAAAGGTCTTGCTGGGCTCAGCATGTTTTTAAAATTGGTTTATATTTTATTTTGATTGAATAGTTCAAATTAATACTAAATCCATAAAGACAAAAAACAAAACCACAATCTTATATTTACACTTATTTTCAATTGTGCCAGTCAATGATATTAACATGCTTTATAGGGTTGATCATAATCATCCTCAATTATTCTTCTTTTTTCTTCTTCCACAAAAAAGCTATGTGACTAAAATTGTAATTCATAGATATTTTACTTTTTTTATGAATTCATTTTTATTGATATTACTAAAATAATACTGTGTAATGGAGTTAAAAGCAAATGCAGCAAAGAATATTTCAAACATGCAGACATCCTATGTTTGTAAACAATCTCAAACATTGATTGACATAAATTTTATAGATCTCTATATAGTACAAAATATGTTTTTTTTGTATTTTCGCTAGACAAGTCGCTAGAACTTAAGTTTATCATTTAAGTCTGGTTGTGCTCTTGTGGTTAGTGTCGTGGACTATGCGTTTGACCGCACTCTACCACAATTTAATTGGGGCCGCTTAGGCCTACAAAAATAGTAAACATTTGAAATATTTGTGTAATGACATGTCATTTGAATTTGAAACTTCCAAAACGATTCAACATAACATATCTTCACTTGATGGTGTAAAGGGCACTGCATCTCATTGACATAGTGTTATCTAGATCGTTAATTATGCGAATGCAAGGTGATCAGTCCTGCGCTTCAGTTACCAGTCCAAGGTGATATAAAATAAATATAAGAGTAAAATATAATTTTTATTTATTTAACCCCCCTGGGAATCGAACCAGGGACCCCTAGTATAGTAGGCAAATGTAGTTATCACTACGCCATGGAGGCAGACTACATCATAAAAACACAATTTGTTTTAAAAATGTGTCTGCAGCTTTTAAATTTACAAATTAAGTGTGTTAACATCATCAACTATTAAGGTAGGGACTGACCGGAGACATTTTGTCGTAAAGTAACATGTAACGATGCGAGCATTCATATAGTCAGTACAGCGTTCCGAGTGCTCCATTCGAAGTCGGATGTTTGCTGCGAATGTTACGTTACGACGAAATGCTCCGGTCAGTCCCCACCTTCGCAGTAAAAATAGTTTTTTATTACTGATTAAGACATTGGCTTATGATGTACATTAAGTTTCTAAACATATGTTATTAAAGCTATGCTTTGCTTGTATAAATAAGATAACCGGAGCATTTTAATCCTAATAAAACTACATGTAGGTTAAGAATGCCAGAACAAGTAACTCTCGGCCACCTTTGCGAGGGGGTCCGGCGAAAGAAATGGTCAACGGTGGAATATCCAAGGATTCCCATAGTGACAAAGAAGATTCAGATTCCAACCAAGAAGATGACAATGTCAGTACGGCCGGCACCTCTACCACAGAAACTACTCTAGTGGATCATAACCATCTTGATTATCAGGTGAATATTACATATACAATATTTTTCTTAGAAATTTACTAATATTAATAATAATTTTGGATAATTTATGTAGCACCATGTTCGTACTATATTACCTCAAGGGGGCTTCACTGTGATATTATATGATGTATTGTTTATTCTTGGACAAAACAAAATAAATGTTAAGTCGAAGGTTTACCTTCCTGTGGGCGTCATATTGTTTAGTATCAGATTGCCCGGTCAAGTTTGTCATACCTGACAAATCCTCGGGTCTGTTAGGGTCGTATAGCCATTGAACGCACTTTGACACATTTAAAAAATATAATAACGAAGATGGCTTATATTCTAAGTAATATTATCAGTATGTATTAAAATTTTACTAGCAATACTAAAGGTTTTTTTTTCAATCAAACTGAGGCTTAAGTTAATTAGAAAAAGATTTTGTAAAACAAAATATAAAAAAAACTGGAGTCTCTTTTAATTTTTTACTGAGAATGGATAAAAAATATGACTGGCAGCTTTAACAGTATCAGTCACAGTCTGGTATATTTTGGATAATCAAGTATGTACACATAGAGAGTCTATATAAGTTTTGAGATACTTTTGTTCCTCCTCTTTTCCATTGACTTCTAGGCGTACCGACCAGTAGTGGTTCCTGATCAATAGATCTCTGCACATATGATAAATCGTCTCAAATCAGTTCTTTACTTTGCAGTTCTTCTAGAATAAATTATCTTTTAAGTTCTAAAACGTTTCAGTACAGTACACATCTCTTCAATGTTTCTTTTGAAATATACAAATAAAAACTTGTTTTTTTTTCTCTCTCATAGAATTGCCATAATTATTTGTCTTGCTTATGATGTACAAGGCTTATTATATTCTGTAAAAGGATTTTTATTCTGTGTGAGAATCGGGAAAGATGGTCGGCTATGGCCCGTGGGAACTTCTGCACATCTGCCTTAGTGATGAAAATCCACAGAAAAGTTGACAGGAGAAGACGGACTGTCATTTGTTTCGCAATGCAATGCTAGAGACTTTCCGTTCCACTTCTAGAGCGTTCGCCATTTTGTGTCCTATATAATTACTCCCTTGACTAACTTTATTGGAAATGTTACCACCTATTTCTAAAATTGGACTCTTCGAAGAAATATGTTGGATATTAAACCTCATTGTGCCATTTTATTTTAGCTAATTGAAAGTCTCAAGGAGGAAGTCGAGTCCTTGAAAAAGAGATGTGAGAGAGTTGAGAAAGAGAAGAGCGACATCTTGCTACGGAGGCTGGCGTCCTTGGACACTTCTTCATCTAAAACTGCTACGAGACCTTCCGAGATGCTCAAATTGCAGCAAAAAATTAACGAACTAACCATTCAAAATGAAGACCTCAAGGATGAAAAGAAGCATCTTCAGCAGAGAGTTAGAGAATTTGAAACAGAATCAGAGGTCGGTACATTTAAGACAAAACAATGAAAACCTTTTAATATTTTTTTTTGCTTTTGTTTTTTTTTGGCAAAGCACCTACAATGGAGTAATGAAGCCTATTACAATATTTTCTTACCTTTATAAAAACAAAGACTAACTTTAAATTTTACTTTATACCTTAAAATAACATGTTGTTTGTGTAATATTCAATGCTTCAAACAGTATAACGGTTTGCATTATTATTGGATCAATGAACATCTTAACATGTGTGAAAATCAATAAAAGCAATATTTTCTATCTGATCATGAAATCGTCATCTTAAATTTTTTGTTTGTGAAGTAGGTTGTAGAAAATTTTAATAAACATTATTAAACAGAGTCGGCCGTCGCCCGAGGCAGCAGCCCGAACTGTGGAGCAACTCAGATCCAAGTTGCTTGCTGCGGAAACCCTCTGTGAAGAGCTGATGGATGAAAATGAAGACATGAAACGAGAACTGCGCTCCATGGAAGAGGAAATTGAAGAGATGCAAGATAACTTTAGGCAAGAAATATATGTATTATACAGTTATTATTCGGTCACGGTTTGGCAGCCTCGGCTGGTGACCCTATATCTCTTAAACTACACTTGTCTATGATATTTTTCTTTTTTTTAAATATCCTAGCTGTTATTAAACCCTGTATCTCATGAAATGAGATACAGGGTTAATAATTATGAGATATGTATCTTGTCTATGATATTCTTTTTTTAACATCCTACATTTATGTAGCTGTTTTTAAACCCAATGTTTTTAATCTCATAAACTACACTTGTCTATGATATTATTTTTTTTAAAAACCATCCAAGCTATTTTAAAATTGGTTAGCTGTGATATCATTTTAGCTTAAACATACATTAAAATTGACCAACTGAGATGCATTTCCAGTATATTTACAAAAATTTAACGGTATGTGATTATTACTAGTATGTAAATATAATTGTAACTTGTAAGATTTATTTTTTACATAGTGGAACCTCGATAAACCAAATCACAAGAGGTATGGAAAAATTGCTGCATTGAGTGATTTGTTATATGGAATTTTAGGTATCTCAAAATCCGTTATATTGAAGTTCACTCTCTTATTTGTTGACCTCTATATAACGGAATCCATGGAATTTCACCTCGTTAAAATAATTGATATATGGTATGAGATATAATACAGTAACAGTATAATTGAAATATGTACATGCTTCTAGTATGTAGTACATATGTAGTTTTATTTTATATATTACTACCATGTACATTACTTACATACTGAAGTTACATATGCATAAAAATATTTACATTAACTTTAGTTTACATACTTTAGCTACAAGGAGGCTTGTTTATATGCTCTTTTCATTATGTAGAGCTATATTTTTCATTGAATGCTGTAGCTAGTTCAAGGGGATTTAAAAAAATTCCTTACATCAAGAAATTTTTTAAATGGAGTTTCCTTACTTTGAGGAATTTTTATATTGTAGTTCGTTAGATCAAGGTTCCACTGTTATTTTACCAAAAAAATTCACATATTTACTTGAATAAGTATTGTTTTATTTTTTCATAAATGAATTTCAGAGAGGACCAAGCGGATGAATATAGTTCTATTCGTAAAGAGCTAGAGCAGACCACGAAGAACTGCCGAGTTCTGTCCTTCAAGCTCAAGAAAACTGAGAGGAAGGCGGAACAGCTAGAAAATGAGAAAAAGGAACATGAAAAGAAACTTGTAGAGGTTTGTATGGTTATTAAGCCATTTGTGTTGTCTAATAAAACCTTCCAAATTAACCATTTCCTTCATTAATTGATTCGGCAGTCACTTTGTGGTGAAACCTATCCATTTTTAATTAAATTTTTTACTTAGTAAATACCACTATTTCTTAAAATGTACTGTGACACGTGATGAGGAATGCATCATTTTAAAACACCGTATGTGAAGCTTATTCTAAATTTTAGAGTTGGGTCTTTAGGACGTTGAAGGTTGAAAGGGGGTAGGAGCTGTTTACTATTTTTATTTGTTTATTTAATAAAATAAAAAATTAAAATTAAAATTATATTTGGGTTGGGTATATATTAGAATGGCGGTGCCCAGTCCTAAATTTTCTCACAACAGATGTCATATTTAAATCTCTCTTGGGATAATTATAATAAACAAGTTTATTATAATTATCCCAAGAGATGTCTCATTATCTCATATTTTTGTATATTATGATTATCCTTAAAAGATATCTCTGCATATTCCAATATTGACACTTTAGGAGTAGGAATGTAATTCATGTCAACATGAAAATGTGAGACACATTACAAAGATTATAAAGGTTTTGGGGTGTTAATAGGTTATAAGACTATCTTATTTTATCACATATTGATAACATTGTTTTATAAATATTTTGTTCTCACAGCTAGCCGGCGGTCCAGCCGGTCTGGATAGGGTGGCCAAGATCAAGCAGCTGGAGCAAGACCTGGCGCTGTCCAATGAGGTGGCTCTCCGCCTGCAGAGAGAACTGCAGGATGCTAACGCACGCCTCAGTCAGCAGCCTGCAACTCCCAACCAGAAGAGAGCACCGGCACTGGGCAACATTGGGAAGTCTCAGAGCACTGATGCCGTGAGTCCATTTTTCAGTTTGGTGCTCATAAACATAACCCAAAGATTCTAATGACAGTATCTCGCATGGGTTTTTTACTGCAAAATAATATGGTTTAAAAGCTGTCCACTTAAGAGTTGTCATGCTGAATCAGAATTTCTACTACTGTAATAAACACATACTAAGGTATTTTGTATACAAAAAGCATTGTTTAATTTATGGTATGGTGATATAATACCCTCCTTATCACTCTCCCTATCATTCATTTTAAAGAGGTATTACACAAAGTGAACGATGAATGATAAGGAGAGTGTTTGTTCACTTTGTGGAATACCTCTTTAAAATTAATGATAAGGAGAGTGTTACATACTAAGGTGTTTGTAATATTCACAAATAGGTATAAGGGGCAGTAAAATTGTACTAAACACATTGTAAGTTACACTACCAAGCAATTAATGTGCTTGTGTCAGTATAATGTTTGGGTCAACTCAGATAGAAACACCTATATCTTATAGGAATAAGCTTTTCCGAAACATTTCTCATTTTGACAGGAACAATATTTAATTTTATATACTGGTAGTTATGTGTGTTCTTAAAAATCTCCAGAAACCCAGTCGCGCTACTCTGACCAGGGGAGGTTCACAGGAAGACCCCCAGAAGCTTCTTAGGGACCTTCAGGACTCTCTGGAGAGGGAGGCTGATCTCAGGGAACAGCTTAAGAATGCCGAAGAAGAGGTAAACATCTTGTTTTTATTTTTATCAAATTATATAACACAAATCAAAATACGTGTATAATAAAATTAAATCTTTCTTCTCAAAAATATTTTTAAAAATCACTCGCAAATGAGTTGAGGCTTTAATTTTTTTTTTATTGTATTTTGCTGAAAAAGAATTAATATTTGTGATTTTATGAATCACATTACAGATAATTATATGGGCCATACATTTCAATGCGTGAAATATTTATGGAAGTCATAAATCAATTTTATAGTCGCAACTATAGGAGTAGGTTAGATGTTGTTGTCTGAAGTTTATTAATACCCAGAGAAAGTAGGTAGATAAATTTAGCAGCAGAGATGTAGTGGAAATGTCACGGTACTACATTAAAGCAAGGTACTCGAACATACACCCAGGAATACTAAACTCGATGCAATTTTTTACTTATTAAATTCTGTTTTTTTATTTACGGTCATTTCTTATTGTAACTGCATTTTATATAATATAAAAACAACCTTATTATTTTTTCTGTTCCAATTAATTATGCTTTAAATCTGGGTATGTACTGCCAAATCATCTGTAATAATCACATAAAAGACACATTTGTGTAGTATCACAAACGTGTGTCAGTAGCGGTCAAGGGACCAAGTTAATTTGGCTGTCATACATAAGTAATATAATAAAATTATATGCTAAATCAATAAGTATTGAATGTATAATCTTTAACCTATACATATAAGAAAAACTGGTTGACTACAGCTGCTACAAGCAAAATGACTAATATTGTGTCACTGAATTGGCATATTGCCTCTGTGATGCGTTGGACCGCCATACACTCACCTTACTGCAATTACATTTCCTCTAACTATTGCCAAAGGGCAGATTTTGTTTAGACTACAGTTTATTAACTTATCTAACTATGTAGGACATATTCACAATGTATGCAGACCATTATCAGTGATGAAATGAGAGACTTCAATATATTTTTGCATACGCAGGCCAGTTGGTACCGTCAACGTCAAGGTGGAGGGAGGATTTCCCCCTCTCGCAGAGTCCATCCCCACCCTTCTCCGTTTGCTCCCGTGATCTCCACACTTTCCCACCCCGATCTTATCCCCCCATCTCGCTCGCTAGACTCGGAAGAAGAGATACAACCGGTGGACCAAAACACCGCGCAGAGAATGCACGTCCTCCAAATGCGTCTGGCCATGGAAAAACAGAGTTCTTTAGACGTCGACGATATTTCTGTCAGGTTGAATAAAGTCACTCAAACTAAACCCGATCAATATAATTGCGCCAGCCAGACTGATGACATTTTGTTTGTCGATTCCTCTTGTAATACATCATTTGACTTTGAGAGCAAATCAGTCCAGTGCGCCTCTAGTGCCAGTTACGCCACAGTACAAACCGATCAGATATTTGTTTCCGAAATTAATACTCAAACAATCCCAGAAAGTACTGTCAGTGCTCAGACGCAAACTGAACAGGATTTATACAGAGATTCTGCTACAGCGACTGATGGACTCCTAAAGCTTAAAAATTCTGTAGTCCAGACCGAATCTAATAGCAATCTTGCCGGATACAGTTCCTTCTCCACAATGACCGAAGCTTCTTTGATTTTGGACGATATCTCCTCTTCTAAGATTTCCCTAGAGGATGTGAAGGTGTTATCCACAGATGGAGTCCTGACAGAAATAACCTCGGAATCCTCGGCTTTGCAAAGACCGAAGCGAGAGAGTTCCCAGAGCCCCCCCTTGAGCCCCACCCTTCCCTCCTTGGAGCCCCTGTCCCAGAGCTTCCCCTACCCCTTCATGTCGGTATTCAATGCCATGGCGGGAAGAATACCTTACATAGGTACTGATGGAAAATTATCACTTTTTGTGCTGCCCTTCTGCTGGATGGTCACTCATTTAGAACAAGATTGTAACCGACTAAATTTAGCAGCTCTATTACTCACTTGGGGGTACACACATTAGGAATCTGAATGTGATATGACAATAGTCTCTAATGCATATTTTGTTTTATAGTGAATTCAATTGTTATTTCATTGGTTACAATCTTTTTCGGACATTTTCGTAATGAGTATTAATGTTCTGTCTGTTGTTAATCAAAATGTACCTACCTACTCCAATAGTTGAATAATGTAATCATTGTGTGTAAATGTACATTTGTTATTAATTTGACTTTTTAACAGAACTCAACAGCATCACCTGTGATGAGCTACATAAAAAAACATTTCAAAGCTCCTATACACAGACAAATGTTTTTGTGAATGCATATAGCAGACCATCCAGTTTATCGATGACTCTCGGTGCTGATGAAATGTTATCTCTTTAGCACATTTTGTGTACTTATTACATCAGCATTTAATCTGTGACAGCACACCATCAGTTAGGGAAAGAAATAATAACAAAACTTCCTACATTTACAGAGATTAGACATCGTATAATTCATAGATGAAACGGATGGTCTTCCAATAATTTGTTTACAAATTATTTGTATGTGTTTACCAGCCATCGTGTTGACAAATTTTAGGGAACAGAATTTTAAATCTTTGTTTTATTTTTATTTCTCCCTAATTAAAATAAAATATTTTATTCATAGAGTACAAAATTTTTTATAAAGATAAAGTAGCAATTGTTTTGTTAAAATTGTCTGTAAAATTTGTCTCCACACTTTAAACGCATTCATTCACAGAGCCAATAGCAGCGAAAACACAACAATTTCGATACTCTGAAATAAATGATAGACTGTTGCCATAATGTGATTTTAATTGGAGGGATTCTGATTTTGTCTACTGCAAAATGATTTGTTTGTGACTTGTACCATTTTCAGGGAATAAACTTGCGTAAAAAGGGGTCTCGTCTAGAGGATGACAATGAATCTCTGGTCCTACAGCTGAAGAAAATGGCTACCAAGGCCAGAAGTATGTTCCCAAGCATATCCTGCTCCCCGAATATGACTACTCCCAAAATATTGCGTGCCCTGTTGTAAAAAAGCCCTGTTCAAGTTTTATGTAACAAATTTGAATGGAATCAATAATCTCTGCAAATTTGTGTGACGGCTAAATTAACACTTAACCCTATTGAGCATACCGGATCGTGTAGCCATTTTCTGCAGTTGTGGTGTAATGTGATATATGTTTAGTTTTTTAAACTTTGCAAGTGCATTTACTGTGTGTCAATATGTATTATTATTCTATATTTATTAATTTGTTTATTGAATTCTGGTTTTGTATAGTTAAAATATTATTTGTGTATACAAACAGCTAGTTTAACACATTTTTTTATCAGAGTATTTTTTCAAACACTTATGAAACAGTACATTTTCAAGATTTACACTAACAAAGTGTTGTGTGATGGCTAAAACAATAACTTTATATTGTGTGCAATGTTTTTTGTTGTTGTTTGAATTAAAAAAATTAACCTTATTGTGTTGTTTTGGTTCATAAATCGTTTTACTTCCCCCTTAACTTTTTAAGACAGAAGCATATGTTCGTTTTATGAATTTGGTTTCCGGAACCGGGCTTCTAAATGCACTAAACCTGTAACACACATTTTTTTCTGAACCATCAATCAGAAATAAACATATGCTTTTGTTCTTAATGTTTATTTATCCAGTGCCTTCTAGATAATAAATACATTATACCTTCTTGATAATAAATAAATTATACCTTCTAGATAATAAATACATTACAAATACATACAGTTTGCTTCAAATACTGCCCACACAAAACCTAAAACACAGTTAGAGGATACACTATATATTTAAGAGAAAAATGCAAGAGAAGAGACCTCGATGGACGACATTGAGAGAATTTTTAAAGTTACATACAAATGTCACAAACAAATAAAAAAAAGTGTTTGTGTCAACTTAACACTACACAATTGATTGCAAAAACTCTTGATCAATATTGATGATTGATGCATTTAGTATGTCAATATTTATCAGTTTTTAGTACTAATAAAAACTGATTATTGCAAAATTTGTCATAAATTGTATTTTATGTAGAAGGCACTAATTCACAATGAAAAAACAAAGATTCTTTATTTACCGGCTATGGCTCACCAGGGATATTACAGCGAAAAATATACAACACTGTAACTTATATTACATTATATAGAAAGACTAGAAAGAATTATGAAAAAAAAATTATTTGCAAATTAAGACTCAAGAAAGAAATATGAAAAATAAGAATTATGGTGGCACTCGGTTATTAATTGTTAAAAGCATTTCTTCACTGGCATAATCATATTAACTTAATGTGGTTTAAGAAAATTTAAAGCATAGTCACCATTTTTTTTTAAAATATTTAAATTTATTTTTAATTAATCTTTAAAACATTGTCTTAAATGATCATGTGGATTTGAAATCACATCATATTTTTTATTGAACTTTTGTATTTTTATTTGAATTTTTATATTTTTTATTGAATTGACATTTTCATATTTCGTATTGAATTTGTATTAATTTATACATGTGCTTTTATATTAATGAAAAATAGATTTTCCACATATCCTGGTAAATAGAGATTCAATCACACAAGTACTTTTTACATTGTGTTATTTTGCTTGAATAATAATGCTTTAATTAACAAAGTATAAGACTAGTACTGTTCTGTGTAGGTCGAAAACTATCTCCAACACCTCCCACAAACAGACTCACTATCGAGAATGCCGTAGAGAAAGATGAAGGTATCTCCGATGAAGAGGATCCGGCTGAACTGAGGATTCTTCTTGAACTTAATGAGCAGGTAGTTCAATAATATTATTTTAAAATATTTTAAAATTGGCTCATGTATGGGGTAAGCACCATAAATTCTCGGCTCGATAGGCTTATAAAAGTTCAATTATGTTAAAACCCCATTGCCTCATAGTTGCACATGTAAATGAGGGCTTGAGAGTGGTAGTTTTTACAAACGCATTCATGATATTATTTTTTTGTAATCTCAACATAGATGAAGAAGAATATTCATTGTTTGGTTAAGTGATCGCTTTATATACGTGTAACATTCACCAATTCTACTCATGATTGACACCACACTACTCAAATTCTAGACGCATTCAATACGTCAATATAGTAAAACTCGTACCAAAGTATGCGCGAGTTCACAGTAGCCATTTATGGTGGAATGAGGAAAGCAGTGAGTGTTGAAGGAG